>NW_020438867.1:888206-894681 GCF_000699045.2 Agrilus planipennis | reverse complement strand
AAATGCAGTCTTCAAATTGGCTTGCAATGATTATTCAAAGAACATTTTCCTATAGTTCCATTACAATCGATCGAAATCCATGACCCTGTCAAAAAACTATCAAATTCTGTTTTAGAACTTGTCTATTAAGAGTTTTGGTGACAGTTATTCAAAGAACATTTTCTCATAGTTCCATTACAATCGATAGAAATCCATTGTTCTATCGATAACTATCAAATTTTGTTTCAAGATGAGAATTAGTAAGACAAACGAGAAAATTTTACAGGTATTTAATTGGTTGGCTTGAGGATATTATTCATTTTAATTTTTTTTTAGTGAAAAAGTTCTATAACGGTTTCAGGTTTTAAGAAGTGAAAATACTGCATATTTTTTCTAATTAAATGAGAAAATAACTGAACGATTCACAGTTTCTTATAGCAATATAATGTTGAATTTAACACGTTACACGTATGCATGCACCTCTTCCGGTTCAAATGGTGTTGTTAATGGTCTTCTCCGGCTTTTCTTACGACGGTAACCCGAGCAGACACATTTTGAATCCGGACAACCGATACTGCCACACAGGCCCATAAAAATATTCGGCAGCAGCTTCCGGAGCCTCCACGATTCAAAACGGCCGACCGCATCCGTAGCCGCAACAATCTTTTAGACCGTCCCGATGGCAGGGCACCTTGCGCGCTTGTGGTGTCATCGCTTCGTTCAGGTCGCATCGAAATATTCATTTCCCCGAGCTTTAAATAAATATCCTGCCCGTCTAGTATCGCCACACCACGTTCACGTTCCAATCTCGCGCGTGCGACGACAGAATTGTTGTTTTTGTTAATGTACGGGTGTACCGAAAGTATTTATCGTTTGTACGACATATAAATGACAAAGTTGCAGTGGGTGGTGATTTTACTTGATGCAATTCTCGGCATCATAGACGAATACAGAATTGTATTATCGGAATGCTGCTCGTGAATGTGCGAAAGGATTCATTAAATAAAGATAAGGATGTAAGGTAGTCTATACATTTATTTTTTGAAATCCTATGTTCAGGATTTAATATTTCCATTACATTATCCTGAAGGCTAGATGTTTTACTATCAGAAGAAGTAATAAAGAACTGGTGAAGGTAGTGGATTGTTACAATTTGAGTCATTTTTATCGCGATCAACCGAAATACTACAAAAAATCTAGTGTTCATTGTAGTTGTCATTGAATAAATTTATCCATTTGTTGAGTGTTTATTTTACAAAGCAATCTCTACTATTGAACATAAAGGTTATATGTTAGGCTACGTATTTCTTTGGGAAGGAATCGTACCATCGGTTTTTAATGATACCCAAACAAACGGGGTGGAATGGAACTATATTTTTGACCACGGGGCGGAATCGTACCCTGCCTAAAGTTCTTTGAAAGATATTTCGACTATTTTCTCATAGTGTTTGGAACCATATATCTGTACATTTCAATACTGTTTGGTTATACGATTAATATGATTCAATTTTTAATCTATTCACCAGCTTAGTGGTTTGATTTTCATTACATATGTGTGTTCCTGGTGATATATTTTTAAATTTTATCCATATATTAGTTCCACATTGGGCTTAGAAAAACTTACATTTCTATTTATAATAAAATTTAATAAATAGAAAAAGTAAGGACAATTCAAATCGTTATTATAATAAGAAATATAAAATAATCTGCAATTGAGAACTAAGTATAACATAATCAACAACTAAATAAAATATTTTTTTATTAATAACCAAACCCAAATTTTCACAAATACGATGACAAGAGCAACTTACTTAACACACATTCAAATTTACAAGTTAAAATGTGTGTTAATGTTTAAGTTGCATATATGTGTTCCTGGTGAGATATTTTTTAAATCATATCCTTAGGATTAGTTTCACATTAGGCTAGTACAGTACCTTCCACATCTTTACACAAACATTTCCACGTTAAATGTGTGATAAACCGTCTTCATTTTTGAGTAAGTTTTTAGACATACGAAAAAGTGCGGCTTATTGCCACGGTGAATGTTTTTTTCGTTTAGTTGGCGTTCTAAAAGTAACTTCAATGTCATACGACAAGCGGTTTTCTGAGTTGAGTAATCTGATCCACCCCATATACCATACGTACATGGAAATGCATACCATTATACATAAAGTCAACTTCCACAGTAACCATATTACATCGTTGTTCGTAAAAGAGAAGAAAACATTAACGAGAGCAAGTACAAGTTGACTGCAGAGTCGTAGTGCGTCCCCGTCTTCGCCGTCTCTCGCGTCCGTCCAGCGGCGGCAGAGAGCCGTTTGAGGTCGTGCCGTAGAGCGTAGACAGAATAGCAGAGCCGCAGAAGTCTTTTGCCAGGCAAGTTGCTTGCCAGCTTGGAGTCAGTGACTTGCCGCGGTCGGTAGGGCATCTGCAACTTCAGTTTTACGATCTTTGGTTGCGGCTATACTAAACTATACTGGACTGGACCAACAACAACTGGCCGGCAGACCAGCAAACCAACCCTCCGCTGGTAGGTAGTGAACAGTATCGTGTGTCGAAGGAAAAGAAAGAATGCATCATCATCACCATCATCTTCATCATCTTCCTCGACGTCTTTCACTTCAGTATTCGTTGTGACGCGAGACCGCAGCGCTTTCGTGTATTTTTTGTCGACCTGTTCCTTCATACGATTGAATTGTGGAAACGTGATCCTTGTGTTATGATTTATTTATCTGCGACGACAACTGATCAGGGTGTTAACCATCGTTTACAAGGTAAATTAATCGAATTGTTGTTCTTTAACAGGTATAATATACAATATGGAACATTGTCGTGTGACACTGCAGCTGTATTATTAGTGGATCTCAATACACACAATAATAGTTTACATACATTACTTTAGTAGAATGGAAGATTGAATCGTTTAGGTGATAAACCACTTTATTACTCAATTGTCTACTTTTTGCCCAACAGTTTAGAGGCGTCTGGAATTACCTTGATAAAGCACCCGTAACTGTTGGGCGAAACGTATTGGTTTTTATCACTGGTGAACTGTAAAAATTCTTCGTGATTAATCATATTATAGATAGATACATGTGCTTTTTATGATGAATATTGTCTGAAGTGTTTTTGGTGGTTGTAATGGAACTTCTATTTTATTATACAGTTTTACATTTCATCTGCTTATCGACGAAAATAATTGTTCCATATTTCATCGTTATCACTTGTATTGCATTACTTAATTAAAAGATAGAGAGTAATGGAAACAATAACTCCTTTGAAGACATCAGACTTATTCTCAGCTAGTATCGCCATTGCTACAAATGCATCGAATAATTACTATTAAAAAAAGGAACAACAGACAGAGCTCTATATAATATTCAAAAATAACTAGTACATTTGTTTAAACATGTAGCTAAACTTATAACATAATTTCTTGTCCATACAAACTGTATTTGTTTGAAGTGATAATAATTATACGCTTAATTCCTAATTTAATCATTAATTGCCTTGTTTTCGTTTTTAGAGTATTATTTTTTATTAAGCTGTCTGATAACAGGATTAAGTACTACATTAAAATGCTTAGTAGAAAACGAAAAACTTATTTGTTTAGCTGTTGAAATAATAGTCTAGTTTGTTAATAATAATCATATATTTAGAATTTAGAAAAACTTACATGGCTATTTATAATCGAACATTAATAAATAGAAAAGGTAAGGACAATCCAATCGTTATTATAATAAGAAACATAAAATAATCTGGAATTGAGAACTACAACATAATCCGCAACTAAATGAAACATTCTTTTATTAATTCCTTAATCCAAAATTTCACAAATACGATGACAACAGCAACTTACTTAACACACATTCTAATTTGCAAGTTAAAAGTTAAAGTTGCTCCTTGTGACATTAATATTTATTAAAAAAATCAATATTGGCGAACGATATCAGAAATATTTCCCAAATACGTTTAAAAATGCTTTCAAATGCTATACTTCAATCATTAACAGGTTTTAGGTTTTGAAATGTAGAATCTCTAGAATTTTGGATAAAAATGTAAATCTTAAAAGAAATGCTTGGCTCCTTGCATTTTACATACACACATAAATTCAAAGAAAGGAAGGGCTTTTCAAACATGCCTATTTGGTCTGAAGCTCAGGTAAATTCTTCAAATTGTGGTGAGTTCTTAAATACAGATCATTTTATGCATCAGGTAGTTAAAGCTCTACAGACGTCTACGTAGATATTACCTGTTAGTTTGAGAAGTATTAAAATATAACTGAAACGCGCTTTAATTAAAATTACAAATTGGATCATATGTTTTTGAAGTTTACGTAATCAAAGGAAGATTATACACCAACGAAAGGAAAATCTTTCTTTTCATTTGATTTTGAAAAATACTTTAAGTATTATTTGATTAAGAAACCTTTCCATGACGGTAAACACGCCGGACCTGCAAAATAAATGAAAGAATCGTCTGTTTTTAGCGACTATGAACCATAGGTATACTTATTTAATCAGATTAAAATGTTTTAACCAAAGCGGATTAGGTACGTACCTACAGACTTGTGCCAAATTTTTCAATGCGAATAGGTAGTACACATTTTAAGTAGCACAGGCAGCTTTTACAATCGTAATTGTATGTTCTACCAATAATAGTAAGATTTTCTATAGAAAAATAATAATTTGCTATGCTGAAATTTGTTTATGAAATATATGTATATTTTATATTAGGTACTATTACTTTGTTTTGTTTAATCTGAATCATTTAACAACGACAATGTATGTTACATTACCATCATGAGGTCTAATACGTGAAAGCAAATGTCGGTGTAATTTATATTAAATAGAAAGAATTTAAATAAAAAAGTACATACTAATAATGGGAATGATCGAACAAGTTTATAACAACATAAATCGTGTACTTAGCAGTGACGTTCATATGAATTACGTGTATGTTAATGTGTTTCTAGCCTTAATCTTTCCATAAAATGGTAATTTTCTGAGATCAAATGCGTTAACTTATCAGCCAAGCCCCTGGCGAATCTCACGTCTTTCGTCAAGCAATCCATGTGTAAGGTTTTCATAGATAGAATAGCAACAACTCATACGTGTATTATAACCAAATCGAAAGGCAAAACTAATTATAAACAAACATGGGGAAGTTATGTACACACTCGGTGATAATTTACTGTAAAGCACACCGATAAACTTGATATGCTCATACTTTCTTCAAATGTATCTTTTTTAACGCTTTCCCATGTTAATAAAATAGAAAAGGTAAGAGTTTGTTAACTTCATGTGTAAAAGTTGTTGCCATCAAATATACTTATTTTAGCCTTCTGTTTGCCAACAATGATCGTATTTTAACAAAGTCCTTGTTGATTAGATTCCAATGAGATGTTTAGTGTTTGAAAGTAAATTGATAAAAGTGTTTATGTATTTGGTTTTGAATTTGAAAATGTGGTAACATGTTTTGATGTTAATCAGGTCTAAGTATTATCAAAAGTTTGAATTTATAGTATGTTTGAACATCATTTTTAATTGTATTAAATACTAATTATTGACTTTAATGTGGAAAATGTTCGGACATTATCAAAATTTAAATAGTTTTCGTTCAGTTGTAAGTTTGAGCTTTTTGAAAGTGTCCAAATATTGTCAACCTTTCAGGATACCCGATAGAGGTGTCAAATTTTACTAATCGTAAAACATCTTTTATGATGGGGTTGTAGTTCCACTCCGCCGGCACTCTTTTGTGTGAAGGGTAGCTAGGTACCATTTCATGTTTCTGACCGCTATAAAATAGTCGTTTATTTCTGGTGTTAATAGGTTCCACAACTAGACGGTATTATGTAAATATACTATAGATACTTTATTCCATGCTCTTTCGGTGATTTTAGTTGGCACTTCTATTATGAGCTAATATTTGCTTATCAGCCGCAAAGGTAAAACGGGTTTGTGCGTTTACAATACGAAATAGGTTCTGTCCCAAAAATCTGTAAGCAAATTTTGGTTTGTAAGCTACGCAGTTTCTATTCGGTAATATAGTTAGCACTTTTACTTTGTACGCTTAATATGTTCATGCATAGCAACTTGAAATCAGTACTAAATGGCATAACGTTTTAATCTTCGATAAGGTTAATTTAGTTATCGAGAAATATCTTTGTCTTTAATCTGAAAATTGTATGAAGATGAAAAATTGTGGCAGTCGAAGTTATACGAAATTATACAATTTTCCAACATTTAGCCGAAACCTCAAAAAATTATACTTCGTTTACTTTCTGTAGCGATGTGACCTTCAGTTTGACCGGCGCAAAGTAGAAAAAAACAGCACTAAGCCAGAAAAGGAAGGAGACAACTCTCTTAACCGGTGAGGAGCGTATAATCCGTACAGTACTGCACGGAAAAATTGACCATTTAATCCACTACAATTGCATTGCTCAAATGTACTGGTTGGACACGTACCTCCACTCTTTCCTATCCTGAGCTAA
>NW_020438867.1:878118-887884 GCF_000699045.2 Agrilus planipennis | reverse complement strand
ATAGTGGTTCCATCGTCGTCGGATTATTTATTATTTCTTTCACGCGGCCGGAGAAATATTTTAAATTTTTCTGTTCATTGTTTTCGTGTTCTTCGTAGTAATTATGATTAGTTACAATTCAGATATATGTCTGATCAGTAACAAAATCTGGACAATACAAATTATAATTATTTGAGTTTTATTTTATAAATATTCTGTTAAATCTTAATTCCTACAGTTTGTTTAAGTTTTGCCTAAATATAGGAAGATTGTATAAATTCATACGACTTTGAGTTTACTCATATTTGAACACGGCCTCCATTATTATCTTCAGTCAAGATTCAGACTAGAAACATATAATGGTCTAATTCGATATTATTCTTGAAGAATACCTGTAATAATATCTATTTGCATCTTTGTTTGTGTTATAGATGTAATTCTGATAACTATAATTGCGGATGAATTTTTCTTGCTTGTGTCGACGCTTATGCTGGCGATAAGACACCCTTGGATACATCCATCCATCCATACGTATTTATTAACTAAATATGTACTTGTTTTATTAACATACTCATTAAAAGCCGATAGGCTTCTTGCAAATAAGTTTATCGATGAACGTTTTGCGTCTGCGGTTTTTACGATCTTATCCGTTGACCGTAAATTTTATTTATAAGAGAGATCACTGTTGAAATAAACACTAGGCCGTAAAGATTTATATTTAGAAGCCAAGTTTAAAGACTTGACCGCCGTGCCGATTCTGTTCGTCTTCGTCTTATGTCCACAGAAAACAAATTCACGGATCAGCAAGTGCACAAGTACAATTGACTAGTAAGCAGTATAGCATACAAAAACTGTTCTAAGGACGTTGGCTGATCATCTAAGATAATTATTTGACAAGATTTGATTGATTACTTTATAAAACTGATTGATCAATTGATAAATTCAATAGGTCGGTACCAATTACCGAATGAATTAATTCATTTTGTGATCCTGAATAGGAAATGGCCGAGCTATGTACTTAATAAAAAGAATTATTTATTATTATTTTTCTAGGGTCTAGTCATTTTTATAATAAACAATTTGTACGCTCGCAAACGGTTAATTTAGAAATTCGAATATTGTTAAAGATTAATGTTTATCTTATTTATTTTCATATATAACTAACTACACACGAAAGTTCTATCAGACAGCGTTTTTACTTTATATCTAAACTACCTACATTCTTGATGTAGATCGAAACTCCTGTTATGTTCTTGAAACTAACCGCTTAATGTGAGCATTTCTATGATACACTCTCGGTATTGCAAGATCTGTTTTAAATTGAGAGGGTTTATTAAGATAAGTTATCAAACACTACATGCTACTTACATTTTATTTATGACCTCTTGAACAACACCATGTGAATCGAAGCATAAAATAGTTTATGGTTATGCCTGTTTCCGTCTATAGGTCTATACATACTGCATATGCTAGATAAAAGGGATAATTTTTACTGACACTCCAACCTCTGCGGAAATGTTACGTTAAGTCCAATTAGTTCTATATTAAATGAAAAAGATATTTGAAGTTTGAAAAGAAATGTTAAAATAAAGAATATCTTGTTGTCGTATAGAGGTAGATAGTAAAATAATCGGAAAGACGCATTGCAGTAAGCAGTTATTGGAAACTGAAAATGATTAATAAAAAAGTACTTAATCGATTTGAAGCAGTCTTCAACAAGTAAATGACCCAGTACGTAAATAGCTTTTCTAGCTATTGATTTTAAGAAGTAATTAATCTCAATTAAACTTATGGGTGTCTACTTTACTTTTGATATGAACTAGGATTGTTGAATTTTAACAACGGTTGTAGCATAAGACGGAAAATACTTTAACCATAACAAATAAAATTGATCGCACGTATTTACTTACATATCGTTTTCTAATTTAGGTTCAAATACTATATAGATATTTTCATAATTTAATTGACGTTTATTGCAGAAAATGAACTATAATTGTAAAAAATATTTTGTATTATTCCAGCTGTTTCTGGAATTGTTAACTTAGATAAAAAATATTCAACTGTTAACATCTTATCCACATAATCTTTTTTCAGACAAGTTATTTACCTAATTGTTTTACCTTAGAAGTCATTTATCGAAATCTCCAAAGGCGGATCGCGATTTCGATCTTATTAGATCTCATCAGCGCACCAAATGCAGTCCTGGTGAATTATTGATCAAGCTCCTAAATAGCGAGTTTATATAATATCCAACTACAGGTGGTGTATCGTCATCTAGTAGGTATTTACCACTACTAAAGTATTTAATGTTGTTTTTGGTCAGAAATTTATCAAAACCACCAGGTACTGACTAGGACATACTTATCTTAGTTGCATCGCTGATTCAATTAGTTAAGTGGATACCTTGGTAAGGAATTGTCTTAAATACTTTAGTAGCTGCAAATACCCACTAGATGGCAATACACCGCCTTGGATATTTAGAAATAGGACAATTGTTTGGAGCTTAATATCCTATTTTATTCACTATACATATACATATATTTAAAATCAATTAGCAATCCTTAATACTCGCCTAATTATATATTGCAATTCCTTTCTAAAGTAAAGATCATTGTTTAAAATGCTTACACATTATTCTCAAATCATACGTTTGTAGTATATATATATATGTTTGTATTGTTGTTACCTGATGTATGTGATGCATTTGACATGTGTATTCTACATGCGAAAAAGTAACTGGATTCTACAATTGAAGACTATCTATTTTCGTTCATCAAGTGTTTTCGTTTATCAAATTATGATCGACAGCTTTATAGACCATCTTCACATTTAAATGCCCGCGCTTGTTTGTTTTGTGAGTTTCTCATGAGGCATAATAAGTGTGGCAACGAAATAAAGGGATGACAGTGGCTCCATTGTGAGAAATGTAAATTAACGCCTCGAATCTGTCGACGAGTAAAAGCAATGAATAAGAACTATTAGTGGTATGATTAAAGTTGAATGCGTAGATAGTCTCATAATTTCAAATTGGCCACGCCATTTGAAATGCATAAAAATGTGAATATAATTTGAAATTTGTGAGCGTCTGCTTTCTTTTCTTGAGGATCAACTCGCTCCTTGAGTCAAAAAAAAAAGGACGATCATGCATCAGTGTACACGTGTAAGAAGGGAAATTCTTTAGATTATACATTATAGTAGAATTTTTTAATTAAACTATTGCATTAACTAATTACTGAACACCAGAAAAATACAATTTTATTTCAAGCGGACGAATGCGGAATATTGGTTTAATTTTGTTAAAAACTTCACGCTAGCACCATACAAAACTGCAGAGAGGAATTACAAATCAAAACAAACACAAACTCATAGGCGATACTGTACATCGTAGGCGCTAAAAAATAATAATTATAGCACTATATTAATTAGTTAATAATATTTAATTAATTGTGTGTTAAGACGTATGAAGAAAGAAATGGAAATCATCCTGACTATTAAAAAGAGGAAACTGCTCTACCTGGGACACATTATGGGAGGGGACAAATACCAATTACTCCAACTAATAATACAAGGAAAAATAAGTAGAAAAAGATCAGTAGGAAGGTGAAGACATTCCTAGTTGAAAAACCTACGCGAATGGTTTCACACCACTAATAACCACCTGTTTAGAACAGCAGTCCCGAAAATACGTGTAGCCTTGATGATTGCCAACCTTAGGAACGAAGATAGCACTTGAAGAAGAAGAAGAAGAGATAATTAATTAACAACTTCATTCAAGTTACGTACTTTTCTCCATTTAAGATTTACCATCCAGGAGAGAATCTACTTTTCTTTTCGAGGAGTACGTAACTTTGCGATGACTAAAACCAACTGTTAAACTATTTCAATAAACCACTTGAGTTAACTATGCGATTTTGGGAATTTCTTAGTCAAATCCGTAAATGCACTCTAATGCTTTGGTGTTCAGAAACGAATGTGGAAAATACTTTGCTTTTTCCTCTCTATCCAACTTGCCCGTGCCGTGTTTATTTTTTTTTGCAATGGTCCCTGTAATAACGATAAATTATTTCATATGCGTAATTAAATGGAATTAAACTACTAATTACCAGTTATATTGCGTTATGTTTTACGAGGTAACGATTAATCTTATCTGTAACGATCAAAGTTAACTTTCCTATCAACGATGGAATCAAAGTCGGCTAATAAATCTGCGTCTATCAATATTTATTATTATTATTATTATCTACCTACTATAAGATAAACATCTTACATCAGATAAATTTAATTATTACTATCTATTCGCAAGCGCCGCTTATGTTTTTCCATTTGTTCGGCATAGCGGTATTTCCCTGGAAAAAATGAGCTTTTTGCACAGCAGTAAAGCAAATTGACTTTCGTATTTTCCAACAGCAATATATCTGTATGAAAATTTTAGATGAGACCGATAATTTTTGTATTGAACTTATATTCTGCTTGCATCGTTGAGACATCGAGTAAAAGATTAGTAAATAAAAGAAAATTGCGCGTAAAGCAAGGAACGGAAATTCGTGCGCACGGTTAAGGAAATTTTGACAGTACGATGTTATCAGTGAGCACACTCAGCTAGAATTTAATCAGATATCAGAATTGGTGTTTCTGGTCTCGCTGGTCGCCTCTGTTCTCTTCTTTTTCTCTTATCGGTCATATGAGATTTCATTCGACAGATAACTCTATGGAAGCTCAATATGTTAAAATCTTTAGTCGGATTTTCCAGAGATTTTACCGGAAATGTGTACTTAAACTATTAATTTTCCTTTATTTCTAATCTAAACCTCTAACACCAGTAAAATTATGAAAATGCTCTATTATCATAGAACTTTGCCCGAAGTTACCCGTGGGAAAAATTTCCATTCAATTTCCATTAAAAAAATGCCATTAAATTACTACTGATAATAATGGAATCCAATGGAAATCCCATTGCGTTCCATTGGAACTTCATCAGCATGCCTTTCTCCATAATCCATACTATTTTGTTGAGAATTTGGTTCTTCAGGTACCTGAACCAAGGCACGTGCCTGTATGTCTGGTTCTTCATCATTGTGTTTAGATTTTTTTTCACTTGCTTCTGATAAAACTACATCACTCTCACAGATGACTTCGGCCTCCTCTATATTCTGGCATGGTTCAAAATCATCAAACAATGCTTCTAATGTAGACTTTTTCACTTATCTAGGGGTTGTTTATTAAAGGCTCCGGATAATTGAATACATATATAATAAACATAATAATGAATATAAACAGCAAACAGCAAAACGAGTAACAAACAGGAACTAAATATATACAACTTATATACAATATTCAATGTATCGCGTCTTCCAAAATACATACGTCTTCGTGTAATCACCATAAATACGTCTTCCGTCTTTTTTGAGCAAAAATGCTCAACGTCTAAATGAAATATACCGTTTTAATCAAACATCTTACCACCATGCTTGTCTCTCACTCTACTGCCATGGTGGTCCCTCAAAAACCCCCGAAATGCACGCATAGGTAAAACTAGATTAGTGATTTTCCACCACCTAATTGGCAATATCACTACTCTTGCACCTGGGCAGGCAAAAACTGTATCGAAAAAGGCTAATAGTATATCTGGCCAGGAATTATATTGTAAATGGAAACAATTATTTTTCCATTTATACCAAATGGTTTTGAATGGAATTTACAAATTTTCCATTGATTCTCATTGAACTTCAATGGAAATTTTTCCTACGGGTAAAGCTATATTTTGAATGTGAATTATTTTTGTTCCTATATTCATTGATATATTGTGTACTTATTGGTTCCTTCTTGAACAAATAGATTAGGAATACGTCACATAATTAACGTAAAATAACAATTTGATGCCAGATACATATACGAATTCGTCTAATAGGTGGTCGTTCTAGATATCTTAATAATCCGAAAGCTGCCAGTTATCTAGAAAAGGAAATGTCGATACCAAACCTTGTCGAATGGTTCAATATCGAACAGTTGTCACGAACCACACAGATTAAAAGCTATTACATTAACATAATTTACATATCACTCGTTTTATTTCTATACGTGCTTATATTGACATGTTCAAATAGAACTACCACCGCAAAGCAGGGAACTATAGAATGTTTCATAATTGTAGTCGTGAGAGAAACCCTATAAATTGTTATTTTTACCAACAATTTTATAGCTTAACTATCTATCAGTAAAGTTATTAGTACCTATTGCGAATGCATTTGCTCATTCCAGAAAACCAATGAGACAGAAAAACAGAGATGCAAAAGTAATAAATGATACATTATAGCAGTTTGATTGTACCATTTACAAATGAAAGTCGATATCTCATTATTTTTCTTATGTGGAAGTACAATGGATTTCATTTATTACGACCTTGATTATAGCGACCATATTGCTATAGCGACGTTAAATTCCCTTGAATTTAAAGCATACTTTAGTATAAAATATTCCGGGGGTGGAGGTGGGTGGTATCGAAAGAGGAGGTCTCCCCCACCACTGTACCATAAAAACTTTGCGGCGGTCTCACCCCCCATAAAAAGTTATGGGGATTGAAACTTGATTATTTTGACAATTTTCATATACTATAATTCAAGTAAAATTCAATAAAAAAATTATTTTCAAGCGGGTGGAGGTGGGGGATCGAAAGAGGGTGGTCACTTGAACAAAACCCGATAACCTAACCTAACCTAACATAACCTAACCTACCCTATTGATGAAGATATTTAAATAATGTTTTATATAACTTTCTCAACATTTTTATGTATTTTTCATGAATTTAAGAATGACTATATAAATATTTACATGCCTAGAAATGTATAAAAATTGGCATATTTATTAACTTTGAACCCCCATAACTTTTTATGGGGGTGAGGCCGCCACGAACTTTTTATGGTACAGTGGTGGGGGAGACCTCCTATTTCGATCCCCCCACCCCCACCACCGTTAGGGGTGGGGGCCATCATCTAGACCTTTACCAAATATTCATGTGGATATAGCGACTTCAGGTGTAACGCCGAGTTCGGGTGTAGCGACTTTTATATAATGAATCGTTTGTAACAAATCCCTAGTAATCCCATGCAGATATAGCGACCGGCGTCGGCCGCCAAAAACACCAAGAGCTTTCTTATCTTTTAATTACTTCCACACAGATAGTCAGCAAGTGTGGTGACCTTTACCGTTTGTTTATAGATATTAGCCAGGTAGATGAATAAACGTGTACGTTAAAATGGTTCTGTTAGCAAATGATATTCTGATTAGCAACTGTGTTTAGTAAACTTTTGAATAAGTATGACATCAAGATGCACATTCACTGTTAGAAAAAAAGGCGGAAGTCAAATCAAAATTGAAAAATACTGAAAACTATACATACATATCTGTATCTCTTTACTTTTGCCTGTAACGACTTCCGGATATAACGACGAAATTATAGTGGTTCCATCGTCGTCGTTATACCCGGAATCCGCTGTATTTCTATTGTATTGATATTGTAATATGGCTAATAAATCACTGCATATAATCTTGCGCTTCTAAATTTTTTATTACAAAGAATAACATATCAGCTGGTTTTCCTGGCCGATCCCTAAAAAGAGTGTCGCATCGGCGAAGTACCGGATCCAAATAGAATATCCATTCCGTCTCTAGTTTGTAAACTGATTTTTAAAGTTCGTTTGCTAGCTATTCTTGTTCCATATAAAAGCAAAAGCTTATATCGTAAGCTTTGTAATGTAGTTGTACTATTTCATGTGAAATGTTTCGTCCAGGGAACGGTGTAAATAGTTTGCTTGCTTGTTCGATATATCGCGTGAACAGTATAGAAAAGCTCAGACTAGTCAACAGTCAATAGTTATGGGGCTAAATCCATTTCTTTTAGTTTTAATAATATCAACTAGAAATCACTTTGGTTCATAATTGGAAGAACGTCTAACCACTGCTCGGGCTGAATATATATTATGCTGATGATAGATATAATTTATTTGAAAGGTAATGTACCTAGTTATACAATTTAATTTAATTATATAGTTTTGACTAATAGGTAGCTTTTAACAATTAGTTATGGATACATTCATTTACTTAAAAGGTATGAAGTAAGAAGGGTTGATTAATCTGATGTGTTACCTTCTGCTAGAAATGTTCAAAGTGTATTGAGTATTGAATCTAGACGAGAACATGCACCCATTCCATATTATAGACATGTTATTTGTACGAATCTATATTACTTTATTTTAACAAGACCCGAATGGATCTAATACAAAATAAGAACATTTCAAATTAGTTCGAGTCAAACGGCAAAGCGCGAAAAGAATTTAATATTAAGAAACGCTAAAAGACTGAACTTTTAATTCATTAAACGTATATACTTAAATATGACGCTGTCGTGCATAAATCTTTTCATTATAAATGGAATTTTCATTTTAAATGCATTTGTTAATTTCGAAACAAAAGACGTCTCGCGCACAATACGTCGATTATTCCGATTGTAAGTTGAAACTACTAATCGAAAATCCATCGTCAGTCACATCATACACAGCATGAAACGTATTTATGACTCGTTATTGTTAGTACGTGGAATATATTCGAAAAATAATCGTAAACACCGCTAATGGCTGTGTATACCTGTATTTTATATACCATAAATAAATGCAAACTTGCAAGCGCCAAAATAACGATGACGTAAAGCCTTATTTGCTATTCTCAATAGTGGTCTCTAGGAGGCAACTCTCTGTTACTTGGTCACCGATAAATTATGTAGAAGCCTGTTTTAACGATTCTAAAAACTTTGAAACCAGTGTCTCCCAAACTTTTGATGACTGTTTACAAACCGACAAACAAAATGCAACAGGTTTTTTTAGCGATGATGAACTTGTAAGAAGGGACAATTTTGTAATTGTGTATGGAAAATTGATAGAGTATTTAAAAATGTTCATATACCTTATGATTATTATTTCCTCTAATAAATTCATCTTCCAATTATTGGACAAACAATAAATAGCTACAGTTGGTAAGGTCTTCTAACATATGCTGTTTTATTAAATTATGGATATGTTTGTAACTGTTTTATATAAACTGCCTACCTATTAATTTTATAATTAGACAAAAGTATTTTTTTGTATTTATAAAATTATTTGACTG
Organism: Agrilus planipennis; assembly: GCF_000699045.2. Taxonomy (NCBI): domain Eukaryota; kingdom Metazoa; phylum Arthropoda; class Insecta; order Coleoptera; family Buprestidae; genus Agrilus; species Agrilus planipennis. Next base: position 878,749 of record NW_020438867.1, on the reverse strand, counting down.
TTTTTGTGTATTCGCCCCAATTTTTATGGTTCCATACCTCGATACGAACGTTTTTCTCTGGCTTAGTATGAATTGGAAGAGGTAGGAATCGGGTTGAAATACCAAATTTTACAGTTTTTAGAGCCTTATAGTCCTGTAAAAAATAGTTCCTACAAACTATTAAAGAGCATTTTCAACCTGACAGACTTGAACTCTCACTAATGATTGACACTTCAAAACTAAGGTTTCCAGTACCGGTAATTGATTGAGGAATTTTCCGGGATTTTACCCATAAAAAACGTGATTTCGGGATTCCAGAAATAATCTCGAAACATCAAAAGTCCCTACAATTTATAATCACGTCATGACATAATGAATGCACCATCGTTGAACGAGCAACCTGTCAACGCGACGAACACGGAGAAAATGAAAAAGAAAAATTTACCTAAATATAAAAGCGATATTTACAATTTATCCCACTATCCAGCATAAATAAATTTACTAGGTATTTTAGTTGATTTAACAATTGTAATAATTAAGGAACTTGAAATCATTTTTAAAAAAACATGTCAAAATTGAGATTATTACAAATTACCTAATAAATTCTACTAATTCTACGGCAAATTCAGTCATTTACAATCGAAAATTGTAA
>NW_020438867.1:843639-871657 GCF_000699045.2 Agrilus planipennis | reverse complement strand
AGGCATGAAGGTCTAGTCAGAGACATATTAGAGGCAGAAACAGGAGTTAGGAGGGGTAGAGGTAGACCTAGATTAGATTACTGTTCGCAAATAGTTAAGGATGTGGGCTGTTCTAGTTTTAGGGGAATGCGAAGTTTAGCTCAGGATATGAAAGAATGGAGGTACGTGTCCAACCAGTCTTACGACTGATGACCTTATGGTGATGATGATGATGACTACCATGTTAGTAACCTAACTATTCAAATTGTTGAATTTGGATTTTAAGGAGAACTTTGAGGAATCAAAAGAAATGCAAAACTTTGTCCACTATTGATCCTTATAAAATCAAAATCATCATCGCTCCTAAAACTGGTTGACCACGCACCTTTCCATTCTTTTCTACCCCAGTCTAATCTTCGCATTTCCGCAAAACTACGACATTATTCCACATCCTTAACTATTTGTAAACAGAAAAAAATATGTAAAAAATAAAATGTTGATAAATAAATTAGTACCTACTACTAAGAGGTGCGCGCAGTTTCGTTTCATCCTAACATTTTACTTTCAAAGCCCCAAAAGGAGTATAAGTACTTTCAGAAATTGAAAATCGAATAGAAATTTGCAGGTAGGTACACTTAACAAAGCCTGTGTACGTGTTGTAGACAATGTACCATTATTCTTATTAATACATGTGTGCGTACGTGTACACGCCTTATCACTCAATCTATGCAATTAAACGACTATTCAAGTTTTAATGTGTTACTATTGTTTTACTTAAAAAATATATTCGCAATGCACTACGAGTATGTATATATAGGTACATACACGTATGTAACATATTTATAGGTACCACGCGAATTAAATTGCTTTGTAATCCCGTCGATGTTTAACATACGTACATTAATCTCGCCAATTCGTATTACTTTTGATCAATGTTAAAGGTTATCTTAATTGAACTGTCAGCGGTCACTTATTCGAATATGCTATTTAAGATTTTTTTTTTCGATAACCCTGAAACATTACATTATACAATTCTTATAACAGCCATATCACTGTCGTTTATAATTCGTTTCTTTTGCATTTTCGTTTGAGGTCTTTGTTCTTGAGATGTCTTCTTTAATTGCAAGTTATTATTGTCATTTCACTTACACCGTATCATACTTCTAATGTTTCGGTAACTGAACCTAATGGAGTTAATATCGCCTTACAATAGCGAAAATTAAACGTGCGGTAGGTTTCGTATTGTAAACTTGTATGATGAAATAAATGGCTAAGAACAATGTCAAGTACAAGTTATAGTTGGTTTTATAAGTTTCTCAGACGGGAAAGCGGAATTCTCACCTTTACGATTAGAGAAATTATTCACGCGTCCATCAGGCTGTCTGTATACATTTTATCCGGTCAAAACAAACGTTTTATTTATGATACTATAGATATAAAGATATTTTCAACTAAAAGCAGATATAAAGGGATGAAATGTGCTTTTTTAATTGTGTAATTCCACCGACGTTTCGCCGTCTGATAAGATTTATTCAAAATGTTATTTTTTACTATTTAGTTCCTANTTTGGTCCCGAATTTGTAAAAATGAAATAAATTTACTAGGTATTTTAGTTGATATTACAAATTGAATTGTAATAATTATGAAACTTGAAATAATTGTTAAAGAAACATGTCAAAATTGAGATTATTACAAATTACCTAATAAATTTTACTATTTCTACGGAAAATTCAGTCATTTACGATCGAAAATTGCGTTATTACAAAAATTTACTTTTTTCCGTAAAGCGACCGAAAAGAATTACTGAGATTTTCCAGCATTGCAGCTTATTTTAGCGTAAAATATCATATATATTGTCATAGCCACCCACCTGCTATGGGCTATGTTTAAGGTATGTATCGGTCTCAGTCTCTTCATTACAAGGAACGGCCAAATCACGGTTCAGACAATTTTTCTCCAACGATATTTTAATTTGATCGAGACTGGACCGTGGTTTGACCGGCAGTATGAATCGGGCATTAATGAATTTTTCTTTAAATTTTTTACTACCAAAATGTGAAGAAATGCTTGGTTTCTATAAAACTTATCCTGTTGTTTTTCTAAGGAAAATTTATTATAAAAAAACATGTTGACTTTCGGGATAAGTAACTGAATATCCTCTTAGTTTCAGGATTTGGAAACCTTAACCAAAAATCTGTAGGATATTTACCGTTGAGCTAGAAGTAGGTAACTTGCATTGGGTAAAATTTTGATTAACGATACTGTACCACGTATGAATGCCTAATGTGTCACCGTCCTCATAAGTTCGTCAATCCTAAGACTGCTTGGACACACACCTCCATTCTTTCCTATCCTGAGCTAATTTTCGTATTTCCCCAAAACCAGAACAACCCACATTCTTAACTATTTCCGAACAGTAATCTAATCTAGGTCTATCTCTACCCTTCCTAACTCCCATTTCTGCCTCTAATATGTCTCTGACCAGACCTTCATGCTTGAGAAGGTGTGCCACCAACTTATCCTGCTTGTTTCTTATTGACTTCTACGGAGTCCTCTGTTCTCCTATTCTTTTTAATACCTCTTGCCTAACGTGTAATGTCACAATCATATACCCGAGATAAAAATGTTCAGTTTCTCAGAGTCTCTGAAAGCGAGACTCGAGTCTCCGTCTTTCATCGAGTCTGTCTGGTGTCGCTGAGAGAGAGGCTCAAAAAAACTGTTTAGCGTCTCTGAACGAGAGACCAGTCGCTCATGGCTCATAGAGAGATCCTCATTTCGTATCCAGTCTCTGAACGAGAGACTCGAATCTCTGAACGAGAGACTCGAATCTCTGAACGAGAGACTCGAGTCGCTCATAGAGAGATCCTCATTTCGTATCCAGTCTCTGAACGAGAGACTCGAATCTCTGAACGAGAGACTGGAATCTCTGAACGAGAGACTCAAATCTCTGAATTAACAATTTTATCGTTAGAGTCTCTCATTCAAAGACTGTGAGAGATCCATAAAAACACCTAGACAATAACTGAGAGACTATGAAAGACTGTGAGAGACGCTCTCAGAGACTCTGGAAGGCTCTGATAGACTGGAGAGAGACTGAAAATTTTTGTCTAGGGTACTGAAAAGTAAACTTCAAAATACCCATCAGATAGGTACTTGACTGTTCATTTTAGGATTTGCACTCCCACAATAACACACAAGATTATATAGTAAGAAACGTTGATGTTTCGAAGAAAACTTTCACGTTTTAATATTTAACCCTTGCCTACCAATCAAGCATGACGTCCCTTGAGGTAAATATGCAAAGTGATCGTTTGGTGGAAAATTGTTCTGTTAATTTCAACGCCAACGTTATCATTACCCGTGTATTGTTTATTCTAACGCCGAAAGCAAAACAGCTAATAAATGCACACGTGAGGTGCAAAATGCAAACGAAGTGTGGCTCCAGGGATACATTCACTAGTTCATTTATTTCAATATATCTAGGATCTAGGTACACGTTGTTTGGGAACCGCTGACGGCAGCATCGCTTCTACTCAAACACATTTGTGTATGTTTTCCGCGGACTGGCTTTTTACCTAGAGGAAAAATCGCTACCAATTAGTTTTAAACAGTATCTGAGAAGGTAAAGGTGCGCGACATGTCCTTCGGCGGCTTATGTGAGTGAATCCTGACAAAATCGATCCTAGTTTCGTTATAAGACTTGTTGCTTAATTTAGACGCACGCACCACGCATGCAAATATCGCATCATGAGTTTGGTGTAGTATTAATAACTTTATTGTATATTCGTACCATACTTAACGCGCTGGAGCTATCACTACTTTTTCTGGTAAAAAATAGTGTCTAGATTCCAGAATGGATTATTACCATATGATAGAAAGTCAGTACTGGTTCTTCCATTTTTGGAATAACCTGGTAAGTCTAAGTACTATTAAGTTTTTAAGATTTACCACTTATTCTGCTTGTACATCTATCGCACTTGTTTCATAACAGAATAGTCATACGAAATTATAAAGCAATTAATCTGACGAAACTGGCTTTTCCAGATTGATATATTTACAGAATAACAGCATATAATAATAATAATTTCTTAATTTTGTAACGATTGCCTTTTCTAAAACATTTTTTTGCGTATAATTTTTTCGTTACTGCTTGATATTTTGATCTTTTTATTAATTTATTATTTAATATTTCTTGCATATATTTGAAACACGAAATGCATTTTCTTGGAGGAGAGACGTACAACAGGTACTACTCTTGCCAGATTATCCAATTTTATTATTACCTCTTAAAAAAGTGAAATAGATTTGTTACGGGTATGTAGCATGGCAACAAAAACATTTTTAAATAAAATGCATACTTCTTATACTATTCATACGTATCATACTCAAATAACATTTTATAAAAATTAATTAGGTTTAATTTACCTAATATCGTTTACTGTGCCGTATTATTCTAGAAAACACATGAATAAAATACCTTACTAATTAGATAAGTGCTGCATTAGATAATTTGTTCTTTTGTCAATTCGGTCAAGGTAAATTAGCAGGGCCTTGCGGGAATTCTAAAATCCAAATCCGCTTCTGCAAAGAGGTGGTTACTGCTTACGTGTTCTTTAGCACTTTTGACTTTTATTTGCTTTATAGAATTTTATACGTAAAAAAGGTCGATTTGTTTAATCATTTCCCAATAACTTGTTAATTTAAATATTTGGCTCTTAGCAATCGTAGTAAAATTTGCTTTTTCTATCAGTTGATGTTAATCCTACACAATTGACACACACACATTTACCTACTATTTGGAGATAAAATTTAATTTGTTACCGAACCAAGTGTTAATTTTATTTTCTACCGAAAATATTTTATGTTTTTGACCTTGCTGAAAAATATTTCCAGTCCGAAATAAATCGTTGAGGTATCCTGTGGTTTGGAATTACTTCTTAATGGTATTCTATGATCCTCCCTATAAAGTAAACCATTTTAAAAATATTGAATGATACATGCATATTTTTAGAAATAACCTATGGAAGTTGTTACGTATCGCAAACACTTTTACGTATGTATATATATTGTAATGTGTATGAGCCCAGTGTCAACGTAATTCTTTTGAAATGTCGTTTTATTTACATATCTGCTACTTTTCTGAATACACATGTCACCGGTAAAAATAAATATCTTGTTTGAATGTCATTATTTTGCATGCATTTGCGGTGACCTTGACTGAAATAAAAGCTAAAGTCGTAACATTTACAACTTTACAACTTTTACTTGTTCTTCGTGGTATTCCGATTATACAATCTGCACGTACTCTTTGTTTCACTAATGTACCAAACTTAATAGTTTAGTTAATACCTCTTTATTCAATGCTAACAGGTAACAGACAAATGACTAAATTTGAAGACATTTAAAAAATGGTTTGGTTTGGGTATTGAACATCTTGTATTGTTTCTAAAATAGAAGAAATTACGACTTTCTTCTAACCAGTTCGAAACAAGATCGTTATATGTTGCTTTGAAAATTATTTAGCTCAGTTAAGACCATCATCTACAATATTAGTTTTAACATGTAAATTCAGCTTTTAATCAATTATATATTTACGAATATATGTATTTCCGAAAAATAACTTAACATAGATGCCAGTCTACTTATAAAATGTTGCTGTAACATGTCTGGTTAACATTAATATCAACACATCTATTTATGAGTGCGTACCATGAAAAATCGTAAAAATATTTGATGTACTTTTTGAAATTTATCGTACACTAAAGCTGTAAGTCTCTCATGAGATTGAATTTGTGGGTTACCACCAAAGCTATTTACTCTTTAATATTTTATAACCTATTTGTAGTTACTAATTTCTACCGCAACGAAAGTAAACTGCGAATATCTAGAGCGATTTTATTAAAAAATACTTTAACGCTGAATACTAACAGACTATCAAAATCAGTAAAAATACGTAATATTTTAACCTAAGCTCTGTTATACGGATATTTGGACTACAATAGACACCTAATGCGCGTGCTGAATTTTGACTAACAAATAGATCATTAATTTTAATTAGAAAAACGTTCAGGCATACAATAGACGCTATTTGAAATATATTAAAATCTTGATCTATAAATCGACAATATGCTCATCGCGATTTCCATTTTTTGTCTATCATTTGAAATATTTCAGTTAGCAGCTGTTATCAGGTGATGGCGTCATACTAATGGTATTACTTCTAATATAAAGCTCCAATATTCTCATTCTGCCCATTTAAAAAGAACGAACTGTAACAATATACTTTTTTTTGATACATTGCATCAGATAGTTGTTATGTTAACAGCAATACCAGAAGTTCACTACAAAAAGGAATGTACTCACAGCGAAAGCACAAAAAGCAAACCCTTATTTTGAGACAGTATTTATCATGATTAAAGTTAAACTGCGTACCGCAAAAGTTGCTAATTAAAAATTTGTTCTAGAGCTTTTAAAATTTTCAATTTTGTTTTTAAAGCTTGCAATTCATATTGGCTCGGCTGTCATCCCATCCAGAATGTATTCATTTTGTATTCGTTAATTATAAAGGGGTGAAATAGCCATCTGCTCGTAGCGTAGGGTGGATTCATCCCTCTTGTGTCGCTTTATTTTTCATTGACAGGAACAAGCTCCCGACGGTTCCTGCTTGTTCCTGAAGAACATCTCTCTGCTGTGCGGCGTTTTCGCGGGGTGGGGGAAAATCCGGATGCAGGGAGACGACTCCGGGTTTGCAGACGGCGGGCGTGTCTGTTAGCCGCAATACCGGAATTTTATTTTATTTATCAGTGAGAAAAACTAACAAAACTCCAGATAAACATTGAACTTTACAACTTCGGAAATTAAACGGGATATCGACCAGCCCTATTGTGAAGGGTTAATTAAAATTTTCAATGTAAACAGTCGCTTGTTTTTTAAACGCAGTGCAGCGTGATGTTTTTATTTATCAAGAGAGCTCTGGTAGAGTTGTTTACATGTATGTGCTAGTGTGTGTGTCTGTGTACATAGGCATAGGGGTGGAAATTGCGCAGAAGAAACTGACCGGCATTTGAAAATTTTTTGAAAATTGTTTTAGTGATCGCATGTGTTGATGTTTTAAAAAGTCTTTTATACTAGTATGTTAAGTGAGGTATTTAATGAATAAAGTTTGCAATTTCGCAAACTAGTGGAAAAACTGAACATAAAAATGCGTGTTTTCGTAATCGACCCCTGCAGATGTGCTGATTAGCTTTAATGCGAAACATATTTTTTAATATCGGCAGAAAAACAGTATAAAAGGATGGCTTACTGCCGTCACTGCAATGCAGAGATTAATACAACACCTGGTACTCAAATTACAACCAGGATGTTATACCGAATTGCTTTCACAGTTTGGCATGTTGGACTCTATTTAGAGCAACAGTTACAGGTAATACTAACTTCTTATTCCGACACTAATGTGATGCTTTTTAAAAATTGCCGTTTAATATATCAGATCATTTGTTTTTTGTATTAAATATATCTACATATATAGTATAGTTACTATTAAAATACAGTATTTGAAAATATGCAATACAATTACTCTATCAAATAACGTAAATGAAGGATTTGTCATCGATAGAAATAAAATTTGCTTAATAAAGAGGTTTAATAATTATATAAGAAATACATACTACTTAACTTTAAGGTTAATAATAATAAGTGCTGTTATTGGAACAAGAATTACAAAATAATATGCAGATGTCTGGTTGATTTATGTCGTTCATTTATCATCAGTTATTATCGACTAATTATTCATGGAGTTAAATGTACATACCAACATATAACTAAAATTGTATGCAGTTTTTGTTTGCTGTGTGATGGCTGTATTCCAACAGTCAATACAATCTTTACAAACAAACATTTTAAAACAAAAAAAATGTTTTTTTATCTATCATAGCTAGAATAAATTGTTCAATAATCATGAAAAAAGTGATTAATTTGCTTCGAAACCTTTCTATCATAAAAAGTTGAAATTGATCATAATTTAAATGTGAGACATACTACCATGTTAGAAAAAGGAAAGAGTGCTTACATAGGATTTGTAGATTTAGAGAAAGCTTTTGACAATGTTAAATGGGACAAGATGTTAAATATACTTAAAAAGGTAGGGATGAATTACAAAGATATAAGAGTGATACTTGGTTTGTATAAAGAGCAACAGACAGTTATAGAGCTGGGGATGCAACGTAGAGAAGTAAATATTAGGAAGGGAGTCAGGTAGGGATGCACACTGTCACCGCTACTTTTTAATCTATACATCGAAGACGCCATCAACATCATTAAAGACAGTACAACTGTAGGGATAGATGTGCAAGGGCAAAAGATTAGTATGCTTAGATTTGCAGATGATATAGCAGTATTAGCATCTAGCAAGGAGGACCTAGAGATAGCTTTAAATAAAATGGAAGCGGTACTGACAGATCAGTACTGTATGAAAATAAATAAAAGTAAAACTAAAATACTGATATGCAAGGGAAGAAAAAGTAGGGAAAGAGCGAATATAAAGATAGGAGACGAAAAATTAGAAGAAGTGGCTGATTTTAGATACCTAGGAAGTCAGATAAGTGAGGATGGAAGGAGTAGTAGGGATATAAAGCAGAGGATAGCGCAGGGTCGTGTCGCCTTTAATAAAAAGAAGTCACTTCTATGCTCGCGAACGGTTAATTTAGAAATTCGAAAAAGGTTGTTAAAGGTGTATGTTTGGAGCACGGCGTTGTACGGGTGCGAAACATGGACAGTGGGAGCGGCGGAAAAGAAAAGGTTAGAAGCGTTCGAAATGTGGTGTTATAGGCGGATGATGAGGATATCGTGGGTAGAAAAGGTTAGAAATGAAGAGGTATTGGAAAGAATAGGAGAACAGAGGACTCTATGGAAGTCAATAAAAAATAGGCGAGATAGGTTGGTAGGACACCTTCTCAGGCATGAAGGTCTAGTCAGAGACATATTAGAGGCAGAAACAGGAGTTAGGAGGGGTAGAGGTAGACCTAGATTAGATTACTGTTCGCAAATAGTTAAGGATGTGGGCTGTTCTAGTTTTAGGGGAATGCGAAGTTTAGCTCAGGATATGAAAGAATGGAGGTACGTGTCCAACCAGTCTTACGACTGATGACCTTATGGTGATGATGATGATGACTACCATGTTAGTAACCTAACTATTCAAATTGTTGAATTTGGATTTTAAGGAGAACTTTGAGGAATCAAAAGAAATGCAAAACTTTGTCCACTATTGATCCTTATAAAATCAAAATCATCATCGCTCCTAAAACTGGTTGACCACGCACCTTTCCATTCTTTTCTACCCCAGTCTAATCTTCGCATTTCCGCAAAACTACGACATTATTCCACATCCTTAACTATTTGTAAACAGAAAAAAATATGTAAAAAATAAAATGTTGATAAATAAATTAGTACCTACTACTAAGAGGTGCGCGCAGTTTCGTTTCATCCTAACATTTTACTTTCAAAGCCCCAAAAGGAGTATAAGTACTTTCAGAAATTGAAAATCGAATAGAAATTTGCAGGTAGGTACACTTAACAAAGCCTGTGTACGTGTTGTAGACAATGTACCATTATTCTTATTAATACATGTGTGCGTACGTGTACACGCCTTATCACTCAATCTATGCAATTAAACGACTATTCAAGTTTTAATGTGTTACTATTGTTTTACTTAAAAAATATATTCGCAATGCACTACGAGTATGTATATATAGGTACATACACGTATGTAACATATTTATAGGTACCACGCGAATTAAATTGCTTTGTAATCCCGTCGATGTTTAACATACGTACATTAATCTCGCCAATTCGTATTACTTTTGATCAATGTTAAAGGTTATCTTAATTGAACTGTCAGCGGTCACTTATTCGAATATGCTATTTAAGATTTTTTTTTTCGATAACCCTGAAACATTACATTATACAATTCTTATAACAGCCATATCACTGTCGTTTATAATTCGTTTCTTTTGCATTTTCGTTTGAGGTCTTTGTTCTTGAGATGTCTTCTTTAATTGCAAGTTATTATTGTCATTTCACTTACACCGTATCATACTTCTAATGTTTCGGTAACTGAACCTAATGGAGTTAATATCGCCTTACAATAGCGAAAATTAAACGTGCGGTAGGTTTCGTATTGTAAACTTGTATGATGAAATAAATGGCTAAGAACAATGTCAAGTACAAGTTATAGTTGGTTTTATAAGTTTCTCAGACGGGAAAGCGGAATTCTCACCTTTACGATTAGAGAAATTATTCACGCGTCCATCAGGCTGTCTGTATACATTTTATCCGGTCAAAACAAACGTTTTATTTATGATACTATAGATATAAAGATATTTTCAACTAAAAGCAGATATAAAGGGATGAAATGTGCTTTTTTAATTGTGTAATTCCACCGACGTTTCGCCGTCTGATAAGATTTATTCAAAATGTTATTTTTTACTATTTAGTTCCTAGGGTATAATACTTATTAGATTACTTAGTTAATAAATTATATTAGAAGACATTCGAATTGTTCTTTTTTTTGTGTAATCACAAATTGTTACGTTAAGAGCAGAAATCACAATACAATAACAAAATGGAATTACACAATTAATAAAGAACATTTCATCCCTTTATATCTGCTTTTAATTGAAAATCATTGGGTAAGATAGTTCAATATGTATATAAACTTGTCTTTGAGAACTTCGCAATTTTTTTTACAAAGGCTTAGTAAGTGATCTATCTTTATTATGAGGCAGTTGATTTTAAGATAATTGAAAAAGTAACAATGACATCCTTGATACCAGAGTCCAAGTTCAAAAGTGTTATTAAAAGAGCCTTTTAAGGGCAATTTGATGTCAAGGATAAAACTTATGGTGCTCAAAAAATGTCAAAGATTTTCACTATTCATTTCAATAACATTGTGTACTGAACCATAGTACTAAATATCTCTGGCAGTTTATGAGCCCCTAATTACTGACTTTGACACCAAACTTACCCCTAAAAAAAACTAACTTCAGCATTTTTGACATTAATTTTGACCACTTTATTTTGCTAGCTTAATGGATTTAAAGAATAATTTTATACTATATTAATATTAGTGAATCTGAAATCAAGACTTATCAGTTATTTAACTATAAGGTAAAAAGATATAGTAACCGCAAGATGGAGCAAGCTCATTAACACAAACTAACACTTAAACACTTCTTTGGATCAAATGATTATCTTCGTTTTTTAACAGGTTTCATTGATAAAAATAGTTCTTGTGTGTTAATAAAATTATAAATAGGACCAATTTGTGTGCTGTAAGAGGAAATTATCAGCATTGATTCCTTTTTTATTAACCTCTTTAAAGATAAACAGGTTTAATGGAGTATATTTATAAGTTAATAACGGTGAACGAACACGTATATCATACGTACGTAGCGTTAATATTACCAGCAATCGATCTTCGAGAAGCGTTAGGTTACTTGTACGAAATGGCAGTTTTATTGTGGCCATCGATTACATCCGAAGCACAGTGAGATGCAACAACATATCCTACAGTTTCGATTATATATGTAACATTGCGACATGCACAAGATATACATAATAAAAGTTCAACCAAAACGTGAACCAAATTTCACATCCGTTAAACATTCTTAACATCGCTTGTCGGTATTTTGAATACTCAATTTCCAATTGCCGAAGTACTAAAATTACATTTATGATAAACTAGAAATACTTAATAAATTAACGACTTTTATAGATAAGTAGAAGGTAACTAAGCAGAAGAAACTTGGTAAACTGTTTTAAATCCTTTTGGATACTCTTCGACAAGTATTTGATCGTTTTCATAATTTGCTCATACTTCTCGAGGAATTGATCCAGAAAAGTACATTCCATTTGTAAATAGTATAATTTCCTCAAATGTTTTCAGATTGACCCATGCAGTTCACTTTTTTTGGCCCTGGGCCAATTGAAAACAACATTTATCTAACAATTAGATTTTATCTCGTTGTCTCTAGATATTTATTAGTAATAATTAGTTTAATTGACATTAATAATCATAATTATATGGGGTAACGTTGGTTTAGTCTGTGACTTATCGAAATTACATATGATGTGGTGATAGGGATTAGATAAGTCAGAAATCGCGATCTAGGTGTAGTGGTTTTCATCCCGCGGGTAGATATGGACTTATCTGTCTGCTTTATTAGACACTTTTCGTAGCTTGCGGGAAAGCGGCTAGAGAGCTTTGGTCTCCTGGCGGAAGCTATCAGAACTAAGACGTATCGAGATATGATGGCGAGACAGAAGTAAGTCGCTACAGTACCTGGAGCTGAAACACTGTGAAGGTTGCGTTTTTTATTCGAAAACATCACTACTTTAGCGAAAAAAAAAAGAGAGATCGCCCCAGTCTTTAGGGCACGCCTGGACTCATCAGTAAGAGTAGGGCTAGTGACGTGATGTCTGCCTTATTTATTAGATACTTTTTGCTACTTGCGAGAAAACGTTTAGATAGGCTTTAGTCGCTTATCAACGGACGATACAAGAACTAGAATCGCCGCAATACTTATTTATTTTTTTTTCTAGCCCGTATAACATTTATTATTAATTGTCGAATGTTCATTCAAACAACCAGTGATTTGCGTTTCTAGGATGCTCTGTTACGAGATAATTTCACTATATTTTAGATAATTTTCCTAATATCAAACATGGCGAAAATATAGCAACAACCTTGTACCTACATATATCAAGTACAATTTTCACGTCCGGTGTACTATTATTATATGCCATTTCATCAATGTTCCATTCAATCAGTCAGTTATAAATCATTCTTATTCGCTTTTCGTTCGCGTTTCAAAGTGGCGTACTGACTGAATCCGTTTGAAGTTTCAAACAGCGAATCTGTCAACATCACGTTCATCGCTGGTAAAGACGAAAAAGGCAGTACGAGGTTTTCTTGCTATAAAAGGCCGTTTGACGAACTGCAAAGTTTTAAAAGAGATTTAAGGATAAGGTGAAGTAAAATGCCTTTCACGTCTCATACAGAACAATGTAACTGGGCGGAATAAAGTTGTTTTCAGAATTTAAGTGGTGTTTGAACAATAAAAGAGCCTTTATACAAACTGTACTCGACATTATTGGAGCTGTAAGAATGCAATTTGTAACTGTTGCATCCATTTATGTGTCAGTAAAAATTAAACAATTATTTTACTGATACAGTAAATTGAAAATTAATTAAAGCAATAAACAAATGTAAGTATGAGTTTTCTAAATAGAATATTAGCAATTAATTAACAGCAGTAGCCAAATTTAAGTATAAGTTCTCCGCTACCCTCTTGATAGCGGAAAACTCAGGTTAGGCTATTCTTTGTAAATAGTTAAGGATTTGGGATGTTCTAGTTTTAGAAAAATATTAAGACTAGCTCAAGGCAGATAGACAAATTAAGATTATGATTAGTCACCTTATAGTGAAATGGTAAATAAAATAACTTTATTTCATACTTTTACATTTAGAACAATACAGAACAAAATCAATTTTTGAAAAAATTAAAACTTGAAAATCATAATTTTATTGGGAGATTGAAACGAACAAAAGAAGTAAACAATATCTAAATCTGAAAAATAAATTAAAAAAACATGTAGCTTATCTAAAACTGCTGGGTTAGCAAAGGTCCACGCTCTTGATGAACCGTCGGAGTTTTCATGTACAGACACCAAACACCTTATTAGCTAAAGAATCCGTTATACATGATATTACTACAGTTTTAGGTTTCACAAACAGAAATATAATTAATCAATCTAAAGCTTATGAGAGTTGTGTTAAGATTGTGAGACTCTACAGTTTGAAAGTTCTGGTTGATGAAAAATCCATGTTGAATATACGGTCAACACCTCGTATCATCGCAGGTAGCAGATAATCCAAAGACTTAAGTAAATTTCTTATAGTTCATTTACATCAAATCTTTATGTTATTATTAAAAGTTGTTTCTGACGGATTTTACTTTTCTGGGAAGTACAAATGAGTACAAGAGGTGAAATTATATTGAAGGTTTTTATCAGTACCTACTCGTAAGTACGTATTCAGAACTAGTCCCATGGCCTTGTTGCCTATAGAATGTTCTTTCAGCCGTAACTGTTATTACACAAAAAGAGGTTTAGAAAATGTTATATTTCTTTAAAAGTCGACACTGCATCTTTCTATGTTAATTCAAAACTGCTGTGCTCTGCTTCCGTAGGCGTTTTAGTACTTTCTTGACCTCCCACCGGGCCCCGTTCCAACTCATTATTAAGGAAGATCAGTTCTGCTCTGCTCTGTGGGTGTTTCGCTTTAGTTTTTTTTTCCATTTCCTGGTAGATCTGCATCTTATTGTTGATCAGAAGCCACTCTTTTGAGATTCCACAATGGCTAGATTATTGTTACCAGTAGTATTTATATATATTGTCAGGAGAGATCTTCGACATTTTTATTAAATAACCGGAATCGAGGAAGACAACGACTGTGTTCACATATTTTAAGCTCTCATGTGGAAAATAAAAGTTGCTGCTTATGAAGTATAAAATCGATTAGATCAATTAGCATCAGAATTCACTTACGCATATCGTCTATCTTGCGTATATATCGTGAATTCCTCATATTAGATTAACTACTACATGTATATTACAATAAAAACTCGCAATCTGTTCCCTTGCTAGCAAAAATCAGGCAGTTGATCCATATAAATTTTGTGTTAATGTAGATTTATTTTTTTAATTGTCTTAAGCATGGTTTCAATTGAAATAGTCCATTGTTGATTTCTTTTTTATTAAATTTGTGTATTATTATTGAATTTGTTTATTATACTGCCATCTATTACTAGTACCGTTTACCGCATAGGTAATACAACTAAAACAGATTATAATATCTGTAATGCTGATAATATAATTGAAGTATGTATATAATTAATGCACCAGATGACAGACTGAATGACTCCTGGACAGCTGTGAATCTGGGATGTCGAAATAGTGTAGATGTATCAACGAAATTGAACTTATGTAACAAAAAGTATCAAAAGTTGTGTTAAAAAAATTAAAATCAGCGAGCCATTTCCATCTCCAAATCTCTTTTTTCTATTTTTTTTAATGTTCTTATAAAAGTGTTCAAATATAAGAATCTTCAATGAAGCCGAAATAAATTATTTAGATTTTGTCTACTCCTAAGTATTTCATACTTCTATAATTCTTATTTTATAATATATTTAAAGATTTTTAATTGCTTTTCCGTAATTTCTTTCTGCAGAAAATTGATTTAAAATATATTGAACAATTGAAAACATTTTACATTACACATATATACTATTAATCGGTTATAGTTATCATAAACATTATTGATCTTCTTTATAACTTTAAATGAAGAAAATGCTGTTATTTACTCGTTCCACTTTTGCTAGTAACATTTACACTTTGTACTTACTTCCTTTTATAAATTTTTGAACACTAACGTATCTTCAACATTTCGCTTTCCTCGATAATTTAATTATCACAGCGTTATATTGTTTAGCACATGTTCATGAATTGCTTAGGAATTTTTTACTTTTTAAAAGATTCAGATCGTAAGTTAATAGAAGAAAACCACTAATAGCGTTTTTCTGTTTGTTTGCAGCATACTCATCATGAGCCAGTTAGACATGAGCCGGTTGGGAATAAGGTAAGAAAATGTTTAAATACGTTGTCAACCATAAAAACTTGGTATTTTTACGGAAAATGATTACGTCAATATGATCCTAAATAAAGTTTAGATGAAGAACGTTTTTACTTAGCAAGTGAATATTGGACTTTCATCTACAATTTCAACAAGGAATTTTTGGTTACGATAGTAAAAAGACATTTGTAAATAGTCGTCACAAATCAATTTAATACAAGGCTCAAGAAACGAGCAGTTTAATATTAATTTGTTTTGGTCAGATAATAATGAATGTGTAGAAGGTACATGTTTAGAGATTCGACAATACGAGGTCTGTCTCTCAAAAAGTATTTCGAATTTTGTGTTTTTGTAATATTTATTTAGTTATTCATGAATACCTATTTTGTCATCCTTAAAGTAATCCCCACAAGATATTATACACATATGCCAACGTTTTTTCCTCGAAGCACTTCAAAAAATCATATTTTGTGATCTTGTTCAGTTCCTCCTTCGATGCCGTTTTTATCTCCTCAATCGTAGCGTAGCGTCGTCTTTTCATGGGCTTTTTAAGTTTCGGGAACAAGAAAAAGTCACAGGGAGCCAGCTCTGGGGAATAGGGTGGCTGCGGTTTAATTAGTGTGTTATTTTTAGTCAAAAATTCGCGCACAAGCAACGATGTGTGAGCAAGGGCGTTATCGTTATCCATAAATTCGGGTGTTTCTAGCGGATTGCTTTGCGCAAATTGCGCATAACTTGGAGGTAATATTCCTTATTAACCGTTCTACCTGTGGCAAGAATTCATGATGCATCACGCCCCTGCAATCGAAGCAAACTACAAGCAAAACTTTCACATATTTAACTTGGCGGCTCGAGCGGCAGCTTCTATTGGGATGATTGAGCTTTGGTTTCTACGTCATAACAATAAATCCATGATTCGTTCCAGTTATGGCCCTCTGGAGCAAATTAGGGTCATCATGGACAGAGTCGAACAACTCCTTAGAAATGTTAATGCAATGATGTTTTTGATCGAAATTGAGCAATTTTGGTACGAATTTCGTGGCGACCTGTCTCAAATCATTGGTAAAAATCGAATGGCAGGAACCAATAGATATGTTTAGGTCTCCAACAATTTCTCCAACGATGATACGACGATTGGCCAATACTAAGTAGTTTCTTCACTTCATCAATGTTTTCTTCTGTTGTTGACGTGCTCGGGAATCCGGCATGCTTTTCGTCATTCACATCTTCTCGGCCCTCTAAGAACATTTTGTACCACCGATAAACGTTGCTTCGGTTAAAGGTGGCTTCACCATATGCCACAGTCAATATTCGGAATGCGTCCCCGCACTTAATTTTGTTCTTCACACAAAATTTGATACAGATTTTTTGGTCAATTTTTTGGAATAGGCAAAAATCGACTACGAGTCAAAATACGTGCAAGCAAAGCAGCTGTCAAAAATTAACTGAACATTCAACATGATCGAACTTATCGGTTTAAGTGAGAGACATGACTTCCAATCGAAAATCGAGCATATGTAACCCGGGAAAATTCAAAATTCCCAATACTTTTTGAACAGCCCTCGTATCTACCAATACAATACGAAATATTTTTATGGTTAGAATGTTACAAATGAAATCGTTCAGAAAAATCAGCTACACACAAAATTTTTCTTTTAGAAGCCATGTAGGTATGTGTGTTTATAGAGAATCAATCAAAATGGTGTTTAGCAGATAATCCAACCAATTTTGAGTTATGTCTGTGTTATATAGAAACATTTTAGTTATAGATTAGATTAAAATTCGATGATCATATCATTTCAAATAGCGAATAAAATATCATGAAAACACTTTCAGTATGCTTTCAGTTTTCCGATTTAGAATTAGTTTCTTAATTATTACAAAAATAATGTCAAACTAAGTTCTTTTTAATAGTTAAATGGTTAAATCCGGTCATGATCTATTTAATCTTATTGACTGTACGGTTTTAGATTCCAATTTATTTTCATTCCGGTGTGAAATTGAATATCGGGTGAAAAAACAAACGCTTTGATGAATCTGATAGAGGTCAAAGCAAAAATACTTTTGTATATACCTACCTATCACGTTATCCAATCATGATTGAAAGCGGAAAGTAAATTAAATTACGTTTCAGACGATTAAATGAAGTTTTCGAGAGGAATAAGGACAGCATCATTTCACTTTTTAAATCTTCATCATCGTAAATATTGTTGTAGACATGAGCATTACATTCGTTTTAACGAAAGCAAATGTTCATGCATTTGCTCTTGAGAGTAAAGAGTGCCAGATACCATAGCTGTTTGTGCAGTATCCTAAAAATAGACGTCTCTGTATCCGTTTTGCAAAAACGTGAATTTCACATTTTCAACAGCCGCTTTACAATCTAAACATCAGAACAAAAAATTAACAAAAGACCCATTAGCGAGCAACAACACGTCTACTGTACCCATGTACGTATGTACGAACGTTTGTATCTTTTAGCTGTTAAATTACGGCTTTATGTTGCGCAAAAATTAACTTTGAATAAGGGAAATTCTGGTTTATTGTGATCTGAATACGATGAATAATTTCTATGATAACCCCTGCAGAAATACAAATCAGTTGAATAAAATAATTCGAAGTGGTCTGCATTCCGTCGAAACTGCCAGACGCGGATCGCGATTTCGATCTTTTTGGATCTCATCAGCGCGTCGCAGACAGCTCCGACAGAACACAGACCAACTTTTACCTGCTGTCTTAACAGTGCGTTTCAGAAAATACTACAAACGGCACAGTGAGCGCCATCTGTAGCACGATGCTACATTTTACATTTACAAATCAGCTGTTTAGACAGAAAACAAAGCACATTATACTTATAAAAGTGAAGATCATGCTTGACTAAATTCCCTCGCTTTATTTCTAAATCTACTGAATTTGCTGCATAAAAAATACTGTTTTTTTAGAAGTGGTGTAGCGAGAAACTTTTGATCATATCTTGTGTACTATTACTAGAAAACGAAATCAATATAATGGTAAATGTAGTTTGTCTTTCTGCCAACTAAATCCCGCAGTCTCATGAGGATTATATGGTATGATAGCCTTCTTCCGTCCATGGAGAAGGCTTCGGTTTACTGCTGCAAGGGTTGGTTTCAATAATATGGGGGATGAAAGACTATCGTCCCAAAGAATTCCATGCAGAAAATCGGTAAAAGTGTTAATTGAATTCCGATATCTCACCGAGCGGCATATGGCCTAGAGGTCTAGACCATTGCTTAGCATTCGGGAGGACGGCGGTTCGATTCCGGGTCCGTCTGCCTTGGTCCAAGTTTTTCTGTGGTTTCCTTGGATCACCTAGGCAAATGCCGAGGCAGTAATATTTCCACAGATAATCTTTCATTCTCTTCTGTCTTTATTTCGTCCGTCACAACTTTCTCACCTGAACCACCACCCACCCATTCCCACGATTCCCGTAAGCAGGCTGAAGAGGGCCATCCGGCGTAGTCCGGAGGGACTGCCCGCCCACCAGAATTAGTGGCTGGTGGGAATGAAACACCCAAAAGTTTTTTTTTTTTATTCCGACATCTGCTCAGAACGTTACAGAATGTCACATATTTTCCTGAATGCCTTACGTATATAGGATTCGAGAATGTTTTAAAATTTTGTAGAAGGTTTGAAAACATTGCTGAATGATAAGTACAAATATTTGAAGAATAGTGAATAATATTGTGAGATCTAAAAGTTCGAGAATATGCTCCCGAATGATACAATTTTTTTAAAGGTTACAGAATGTTCTAGGATTCGCTTAAATTGTAAGACTGTTGCTAATCTTCAACTGCTCAGAATTATATCTTAACAAGCAAATATTTACTGTTAAGTTTATAAGATAATGAACAATATCAATTTCGTAAGTGAAATAAAACGCTACTTAGCATGATCGAACTTTACACCCATTCAAAGACGTAGAAATCATAAAGCTCGATTTGCACCTACTATCGATTAAGTCACGATTAGATCAAAATATCATTGGAAGGAAATACAGTGGTCAATTGACTGGGCCGTGTCTTGATCGTTCTTTATAATATCAATACTGATATTTTGGTGTGTATGCTATAATGTTTTACATTATTGTGACCGTGAATTGACCTATAGTATGAATTGGACTTAAAGTCCAATCAGGCAATAGTCAAGTAAAATATTTCACAGTAAAGGTTCCATTTTTTCCCCTTATAATAGTGAAACACAAATCTGAACCGATTAGGGTTATTTAGTTATTATTTTAATTTTACGCGTGTTTTTTAATTAAATAATGTTATTAAGTCTGTTATCATATGTAGAGTAGCCAGTCACCCCACAAGTTTGTAGTTAAGACCTTTGGATATTAAAATCTACCTAACTGGTCGCGATAATAAAATTTATTGAGCACTGAAAGTTTGGATTTGCAAAAATTTTATTTATATTATATCTACAAATCGAACATGAGAACGGAATGGTAAAACAAGAAAAATATTCTCAAAAGACGACGGTTACTGATTCTAACTCGCAGCATAACAATTAATCTTACAAGCTAAAAGGAAGAAAGGACAATCTATCGATGCTTAGTTTAAATGACTGTCTATGAATCATGTAAAGAACTTAATTTATCTACTACACTCAAAGGCGGGCTATTCTCCCTTTAGATAAGAACTCTCATTAGTCTTAGGTACTAACCGATCTATCTCTTCATCTAAAACTACTTTTTTTATTTTCTTCTTCCGTTATTCGTTTCTGGTAGTGAGGATTGACTTTTACTCATTCATTAAATATTCAATTAAGTATCGGTGTTTAATTATTTTACATCGAACTATTTTTATTTGTTAATTGTAATGTACATTTTTTATTACGTATTTATTTCTGTTATTCTTAAAATTATTATATCATTTCTAATGTATATTAATCGTTAAAAAAATTAATTTATAGCTAGAACTCCATTTCCAATGATTCGCAGGTCTTGTTCAAAACATTAGCATACACGCCTGTTGCATGCAGAATCTATTTTGAAGACACCGCTTTAAGATTCATCCTCTTTTCTCTTTTAAGTACGTGCTGTTTTCTAATTAGATACTTACGACGTCAAGAAGGATCTTATTCACTTCTCAGGCTGCTTATAATTCACCTAAAAGTAGTACCTAGTGTATTATCTACTTAAATGTTTAAGCACTCTTCGTTTACGTTAAATGTGAAAATGTAATCGAAATAAACAATGCGATAAAATTTTGAGTGTAATTGTAATGTACCTTTACTTGCATCTTCTTAAAATGCGTTAAACATTAACAGCTAATTATATGGATAATTATACTTCATTTACTTTCTCTAGCGATGTTTCCCTTCCAATGTCTTGAATGCGCGCTGGCAAAATCGTAGGTAGGGAGAAAAAAGCTCATTATACTCTTGACTCTTGTTCATTAAACATACTTTCTCATACAACACCTGCCAAAAGTTTTGTTCAACCATGAATAGTAGTGCGAGTCGAAAACAAACGTTAAAGCCTTTAATGTCTTCAAATATAAATAAGCATCTCGTTGATATTTTCAGTAGTAAATTGTACCAGTAACAGCACATTTGAGCAATGCAATTGTAGTTAATAAAATGGTGAATTTTTCCGTACGGTACTATACGGATTATACGCTCCTCGCCGGTTAAGAGTTTGGCCGAGAGTTGTCTCCTTCTTTTTCTGGCCTAGTGCTGTTCTTTTCTACTTTGCGCCGGTCAAACTGAAGGTCACATCGCTACAGAAAGTAAACGAAGTATATTATAATTTAATTTTACTTGTATGTCAATACAGTTTCAAATGCCCTAAAGACATAATTATCCTGTACCAATAAGAATATATTGCGATTTAAAACAATGAGTAACGTGAACATTTACAGCAATAAACATCGATTACTGAAAGTGTAGGTACAGGCAAACTTTTGCAACATACGGAAACAGTCTAGGTTGACAGTAAAAGATACGCGCACATAAGTACGGAAATGATCGATTTATTACGTATAAAGTTCTGTGCAGGTATCCTGGAGGCGTGAAACAGCTTTAATTTACGTCCAATAAAGTTGCTGGCTTGTTGTAAGACTGCGTAAATGTGCTTGTCATCTACACACTTTACCCACATGTGATTAACGGTTTAAATCATGTTAGAGCATTGTAATTTGACTTTGTCATGTATTTGAAAGCGTATCTAGAAGCTACGCATGAAAAAAAGTAATTAATACTAATTACTAATTAAGTACTTAAAACTGCATTGTAACGAAACTATTACATTTCTAACTGAAAAATTGGGCCAATATATTTAATTAGGTATTTTCTAAATTGTTACCAATTGCTTCATCAGTAAATTTATAAATAAAATGGTGGAGGTGCCAGGATATTATTGAGAAAATTTATTGTTTGTTATAAATGGTAATTGATTTTAACCATCACATGTAGTTGATAATCCCTTTGAAACATAAAAATATACATATTTACTATATAAAATTTTCTCCAACTTCAATCGTAAATCACCTTCTATTATATAGGTGAATAAACAGCTTAGATAAATAATTGATAGAAATTTAAAAATTCTCCATTCGGAGAAGATATGATTTTCGAGCATATTTTCCCTATTGCTGAATTTTATCGTATTATTAAATATTATACTATTTTTCATACTAGAGATCCGAGATAAAAATGTTCAGTCTCTCAGAGTCTCTGAAAGCAAGACTCGAGTCTCCGTCTCTCATCGAGTCTCTTTGGTGTCGCTAAGAGAGACTGTCGAAATAACTGTTTAGCGTCTCTGAACGAGAGACTCGAGTCGCTCATACAGAGATTCTCATTTCGTATCCAGTCTCTGAACGAGAGACTCGAATCTCTCAACAAGTGGTGTCTCGATAGACATGGTTAAAATTTTCTAAGTTCAACATATTTCAGAGATCCCAGTCTTTCTATGAGAGACTTGAGTCACTCAATTTTTCAGTTTTATTCATTCAGTCTCTCTGTGAGAGACTCGAATCTCTGAATTAACAATTTTATCGTTCGAGTCTCTCATACGGAGACTGTGAGAGAAAACACCTAAGAGAGTCTGGAGAGAGTGAAAATTTTTGTCTAGGCTTCTTAACTCCGTTTAAAAGAGAACATTTATTACACTTACTTATGTATGTGTTTATGTATCTGTGTGTGTGTGTGTGACCGTGCATATGTGTGTGTGTATAATTTTTTATACAAAAATTTTTTTAAATTTTATTAATTTCTGGTAAATTTGTGCAGCTATATTCTTTTACGTTTTCTAGAATTTAAAACTGAATTCACTACTGCAAAAGCAAAACTCCGATTTTAATTAATCAACCGCAATTAATTAAAATAAAAATAAAACAGTTGACCAGTTGGTTTCCACAAAATGTTATAATTTCTTTCTATTGTTGCAGATGTTAGCATCGTACAGCGGGGTGAGTTATGGCGACGCTTTTACAACTCAACCCCGTTCAACAAAAAGTAGCATAAGGTGCAGCGGAACTGCAGGAATGGATTTGAGTTACGTCACCGAAAGGATAATAGCGCTATGGTTCCCGTCTGCCGTCTCAAAGCAGACGTACAAACAAGGACAACGACATGCTGCACATATGCTTCGTAACAAGCATGGAGACAATTACATGGTAAGTAGCTCAATCATTTCTTTTACCCACGCAATCTACCAGTGCAGATAACCTGGAACATTTTTGAAACCGTAGATACATACCAACAATACGCATTTAAAATTCTAAATAGCCAAGTGAATTCGCTAAAGAGTGTTAAGTGTATAGTACCATAAGATTCTACGTGCTTTTTCACATGATTATCACTTCTCAAAGTATGGAAAATATCCTCCATCTCACAGTAATTACACGAGCGCTTTTCTTCTATGTTCATTTTATGAATGCAAATTGGAATAGAATATTCGATTTTACGCCTTTAGCACGAGAAGTGTCGTATTTTTTAACTTTCGCATCGGTATTTTGCTCGATAATCTTATAATCATAATTTCCAGTGTAGAATTCCATACAGGAAATATTCTTGAGTATAGGTTTTCTTGAATAATATCCTGTTTAGTGTAGGACATATCCTTATGTATTTAGTACACAATACAATCATCAATTAAGAAATAAAACAAATAAAGGAGAGTTTTGATACAACATGAAAATAAAATGTAATCAAAAAATTGTACATGATCTATTTCGATAGGTCGTACTGCTTCTGAAACACCGACTTAAATGAAAAATATTTTAGATTTTTAACACTTCATAATTGTAAATTATGATATTGACCGCTTTCTTTTACATATGTATTAGTTTTATTTTTGTGATTTTGAAATTGAAAACCATCAAGAGTGACAAAAATCGTGATTTTTGTAAAAAATCAAGATCAAAGTTTTTATTAGTATAAAGATGTGTCAAAAATCATCGACGATCACATAAAAGTAATTTTTCTATCCATCGGGAGCAGTATCCCTTTTTTGGATAAAAGGTAACCTGTGACCTATCCTGTACCCCTGAAAATGTATGTACAAAACTTCATGATATGTTTTACCGGCAATTTCACTCGCGTTATTGTCCTAAAAATGTGTCAAAGATCATCAACAACCATATAAAACTAATTTTTCTATTCCTAACAGTATATTTTTTCTGGATAGACAGTACCTACCCTATGTCCTCTTTTGTACCTATGACAATATTCACTTTTACTTTAGGTACCTACAGTTCTCTTTTTTGTACTAAAAGTTGTGTTTTTGTAATAAGCAGTTTAATTATTAGAATAAACAATAAATATTGACATAAAGATATTTTTAATAGAAACATTTTAGTTATAGATTAGATTAAAATTCGATGATCATATCATTTCAAATAGCGAATAAAATATCATGAAAACACTTTCAGTATGCTTTCAGTTTTCCGATTTAGAATTAGTTTCTTAATTATTACAAAAATAATGTCAAACTAAGTTCTTTTTAATAGTTAAATGGTTAAATCCGGTCATGATCTATTTAATCTTATTGACTGTACGGTTTTAGATTCCAATTTATTTTCATTCCGGTGTGAAATTGAATATCGGGTGAAAAAACAAACGCTTTGATGAATCTGATAGAGGTCAAAGCAAAAATACTTTTGTATATACCTACCTATCACGTTATCCAATCATGATTGAAAGCGGAAAGTAAATTAAATTACGTTTCAGACGATTAAATGAAGTTTTCGAGAGGAATAAGGACAGCATCATTTCACTTTTTAAATCTTCATCATCGTAAATATTGTTGTAGACATGAGCATTACATTCGTTTTAACGAAAGCAAATGTTCATGCATTTGCTCTTGAGAGTAAAGAGTGCCAGATACCATAGCTGTTTGTGCAGTATCCTAAAAATAGACGTCTCTGTATCCGTTTTGCAAAAACGTGAATTTCACATTTTCAACAGCCGCTTTACAATCTAAACATCAGAACAAAAAATTAACAAAAGACCCATTAGCGAGCAACAACACGTCTACTGTACCCATGTACGTATGTACGAACGTTTGTATCTTTTAGCTGTTAAATTACGGCTTTATGTTGCGCAAAAATTAACTTTGAATAAGGGAAATTCTGGTTTATTGTGATCTGAATACGATGAATAATTTCTATGATAACCCCTGCAGAAATACAAATCAGTTGAATAAAATAATTCGAAGTGGTCTGCATTCCGTCGAAACTGCCAGACGCGGATCGCGATTTCGATCTTTTTGGATCTCATCAGCGCGTCGCAGGCAGCTCCGACAGAACACAGACCAACTTTTACCTGCTGTCTTAACAGTGCGTTTCAGAAAATACTACAAACGGCACAGTGAGCGCCATCTGTAGCACGATGCTACATTTTACATTTACAAATCAGCTGTTTAGACAGAAAACAAAGCACATTATACTTATAAAAGTGAAGATCATGCTTGACTAAATTCCCTCGCTTTATTTCTAAATCTACTGAATTTGCTGCATAAAAAATACTGTTTTTTTAGAAGTGGTGTAGCGAGAAACTTTTGATCATATCTTGTGTACTATTACTAGAAAACGAAATCAATATAATGGTAAATGTAGTTTGTCTTTCTGCCAACTAAATCCCGCAGTCTCATGAGGATTATATGGTATGATAGCCTTCTTCCGTCCATGGAGAAGGCTTCGGTTTACTGCTGCAAGGGTTGGTTTCAATAATATGGGGGATGAAAGACTATCGTCCCAAAGAATTCCATGCAGAAAATCGGTAAAAGTGTTAATTGAATTCCGATATCTCACCGAGCGGCATATGGCCTAGAGGTCTAGACCATTGCTTAGCATTCGGGAGGACGGCGGTTCGATTCCGGGTCCGTCTGCCTTGGTCCAAGTTTTTCTGTGGTTTCCTTGGATCACCTAGGCAAATGCCGAGGCAGTAATATTTCCACAGATAATCTTTCATTCTCTTCTGTCTTTATTTCGTCCGTCACAACTTTCTCACCTGAACCACCACCCACCCATTCCCACGATTCCCGTAAGCAGGCTGAAGAGGGCCATCCGGCGTAGTCCGGAGGGACTGCCCGCCCACCAGAATTAGTGGCTGGTGGGAATGAAACACCCAAAAGTTTTTTTTTTTTATTCCGACATCTGCTCAGAACGTTACAGAATGTCACATATTTTCCTGAATGCCTTACGTATATAGGATTCGAGAATGTTTTAAAATTTTGTAGAAGGTTTGAAAACATTGCTGAATGATAAGTACAAATATTTGAAGAATAGTGAATAATATTGTGAGATCTAAAAGTTCGAGAATATGCTCCCGAATGATACAATTTTTTTAAAGGTTACAGAATGTTCTAGGATTCGCTTAAATTGTAAGACTGTTGCTAATCTTCAACTGCTCAGAATTATATCTTAACAAGCAAATATTTACTGTTAAGTTTATAAGATAATGAACAATATCAATTTCGTAAGTGAAATAAAACGCTACTTAGCATGATCGAACTTTACACCCATTCAAAGACGTAGAAATCATAAAGCTCGATTTGCACCTACTATCGATTAAGTCACGATTAGATCAAAATATCATTGGAAGGAAATACAGTGGTCAATTGACTGGGCCGTGTCTTGATCGTTCTTTATAATATCAATACTGATATTTTGGTGTGTATGCTATAATGTTTTACATTATTGTGACCGTGAATTGACCTATAGTATGAATTGGACTTAAAGTCCAATCAGGCAATAGTCAAGTAAAATATTTCACAGTAAAGGTTCCATTTTTTCCCCTTATAATAGTGAAACACAAATCTGAACCGATTAGGGTTATTTAGTTATTATTTTAATTTTACGCGTGTTTTTTAATTAAATAATGTTATTAAGTCTGTTATCATATGTAGAGTAGCCAGTCACCCCACAAGTTTGTAGTTAAGACCTTTGGATATTAAAATCTACCTAACTGGTCGCGATAATAAAATTTATTGAGCACTGAAAGTTTGGATTTGCAAAAATTTTATTTATATTATATCTACAAATCGAACATGAGAACGGAATGGTAAAACAAGAAAAATATTCTCAAAAGACGACGGTTACTGATTCTAACTCGCAGCATAACAATTAATCTTACAAGCTAAAAGGAAGAAAGGACAATCTATCGATGCTTAGTTTAAATGACTGTCTATGAATCATGTAAAGAACTTAATTTATCTACTACACTCAAAGGCGGGCTATTCTCCCTTTAGATAAGAACTCTCATTAGTCTTAGGTACTAACCGATCTATCTCTTCATCTAAAACTACTTTTTTTATTTTCTTCTTCCGTTATTCGTTTCTGGTAGTGAGGATTGACTTTTACTCATTCATTAAATATTCAATTAAGTATCGGTGTTTAATTATTTTACATCGAACTATTTTTATTTGTTAATTGTAATGTACATTTTTTATTACGTATTTATTTCTGTTATTCTTAAAATTATTATATCATTTCTAATGTATATTAATCGTTAAAAAAATTAATTTATAGCTAGAACTCCATTTCCAATGATTCGCAGGTCTTGTTCAAAACATTAGCATACACGCCTGTTGCATGCAGAATCTATTTTGAAGACACCGCTTTAAGATTCATCCTCTTTTCTCTTTTAAGTACGTGCTGTTTTCTAATTAGATACTTACGACGTCAAGAAGGATCTTATTCACTTCTCAGGCTGCTTATAATTCACCTAAAAGTAGTACCTAGTGTATTATCTACTTAAATGTTTAAGCACTCTTCGTTTACGTTAAATGTGAAAATGTAATCGAAATAAACAATGCGATAAAATTTTGAGTGTAATTGTAATGTACCTTTACTTGCATCTTCTTAAAATGCGTTAAACATTAAC
>NW_020438867.1:783352-841266 GCF_000699045.2 Agrilus planipennis | reverse complement strand
CGCGATTTCGATCTTTTTGGATCTCATCAGCGCGTCGCAGACAGCTCCGAAAGAACACAGACCAACTTTTACCTGCTGTCTTAACAGTGCGTTTTAAAAAATACCACAAATGGCGGTAGTTTAAAAGTTGGTCTGTGTTCATTCGGAGCTGTCTGCGACGCGCTGATGAGATCCAAAAAGATCGAAATCGCGATCCGCGTCTAACAGTTTCGACAGAATACAGACCACTTCGAATTATTCTATTCGATTGTGGTAACGTGCCTATCACTTTGAGGTTAGCTACGCCGGGATTCGTTTCAGCAAGTAGATATCCATATATTTAAATGGACCTTGTTGGAGCCATTTGTGGTATTTTCTAAACATGTGTCAAAAAGCGTCGACGACCATATAAAATAAGTTTCAATCCCTCAGAAACAGTATATATTTCTCGATAAAAGGTACCCTGTGTCCTTTTCTGTACCCCTGAAAATGTGTGTACAAAATTTCATGATAGATTTTTCCCGCGACTTCACTCGCGTTGATGTTCTAAATATATGTCAAAAATCATCGACGATTATATAAAAATAATTTTTCTGTCTGTCAGGAACAGCGTATCTTTCGAGATAAAAGGTACCCCGTGTCATTTTCTGTAACCCTGAAAATGAATGTTCAAAATTTGATGATGATCGATTGAGTAGTTAGGGCGTGAAAGTGTGAACAAACTTATTGACATTTATAATATTAGGATTTCCTATTTTCTAACAACTCTAACGCTTTATAGTGTACTGACTCGTACATTCAGATATAAGAAACTACTTGGGTATTATAAAAATTAAACAATATTTAGTTTTTATTTAGGTACCTACAGTTCTGTTTTTGTATTATTCTTTTTAAAGTTCTGTTTTTGTAAAAAAAAAATAGTTAAATCTTCTTAAATTATTACAATAAACAATAAATATTAACATAAAAATATTTCTTAAGTTTTCACGGCCGGCGTCTATCGATGCTGTGTTTTCTTCCGGGATATTTGGTCGTGGTCCGTGGAATCTTGCTTTTCCAGACGTTTCGCCGTTCTTTGCTGACGGCATCTTCAGTGGTGACTGGGCAGGTGCTGAGTCGTAACTGATGTTATTTCTAGGTTTTACTTCTTTTTATGAATAAATACATTTTTAAGTGTCCAAATAAGTTCATTTTCTTAAATTAATCATGATTTTATTTCAAAAAAATCAGATGATTTTAATCATCATCATCATTAGGTCGTCAGTCCTAAGTCTGGTTGGACACGTACCTCCACTCTTTCCTATCCTGAGCTAAACTTCGCATTTCCCTAAAACTAGAACAGTCATCTAATCTAGATCTACCTTTACTCCTGTAACTCCTATTTCTGCCTCTAATTTGTCCAGACGTTCATGCCTGAGACTTCGATAGAGTCCTCTGTTCTCCTATTCTTTCTAATACCTCTTCGTTTCTAACCTTTTCTACCCACGTTATCCTCTTCATTCGCCTATAACACCACATTTCGAAGGCTTCTAACCTTTTCTTACCCGCCGCACTCACCATCCATGTTTCGCACCCATACAACGCTGCGCTTCAAACATACACCTCATTTAAATCATCTCAACCCTGAAAACTATGTAAAGGGCTTAGTTTACTACTTTTAAGCGTTTTGTTTTATTTGAGGAAGTAACCAATTGCATGTTTATGGTCTAAACGAACCTTTAGATATTTTCTCAAATTATATTGTAGAGTTGTTGTCTTAAAGGCTATTAGCGAATACTGCACGTGTACTTTCAAGTAACTTGTAAATCTGCACACTTACGTAGTGCAGTTTTATTATTTGCTATAAAGCATCAATCACTTCCACAGTAGGTATGCAGCTAAATGGTTAGTTTTTCGCTCAACTGCTCCTATTTACCCATGCATGTTCAAGTTCCTATGTCTATAACTACTACCTTATACTGGTACATAAACACATTTAGACTTATACGAAGTGAAATATGAACGTGCAATTAAATTTTATTTGATCAATCTCTTGATGATGTACTGCTTCCACACAATCCGCTTGAAGATCTGTTGATTGGTCTCCGATGCTGCCGTTGAAAACTAGTAGATACTCTATAGACGAGATAAGTTTACCTGATATATACATAAAGATATGGTGTATTTGCGAAGGTATATTTAATACGTGTGCAAGAGGTCATGCCTGGGTTCACTCGACTTCCCATAGAAATTTAAATATTATGTACTTACACACTCAAGTTGTTGTAAAATGTTGCTTACAAATCAGTCTTATATTGCGCTGCGCTCTTGTCTTGTTTTACTTGTGATATTACTTTACGGATTCTTCGAAACCAACGACTTGTTTTTAATTAACGCTGTTTTGTTGGAATATGCTCACGTGTTATGCCGGACTTCACCCGACTTCCTTTAGTTTTTCGTAGAATAAACCATTTTTATAACGAAGTGTTGTATGTAATACACATGTAAGGTATGCGAGCTTTTCCATACACACTTATGAAAGTAAGAAACGAATATCCGCAACTGCGTTTTTAACTCATTCGCAGAGGTTCTAGTTCCATCTACAAGGGCACCCATCACCAAATTTGGACGGTTTATACTAATGAAAATTATAAAACACTAATACGTACTCATTAAATGATAGTTCAGATTTAAAGCGTTGTAGCTCACCGTCACTGAATTAAGTCGGTTTTTAACTCAAATATTTGGCCACTTTTTTAAACACTTTTCCATTTTGGGAAACTTCAATCTTTAATGTTTTTCTTTTACCGGGTCCTACATAGGTATGTATCTCTTCTTCAGCTGCCCAAAATGTGAATTTTGCAACACCATATTTTTCTGTTAATTTCTCATTTAATTGTTGCATCATCCGCGATTTCTTATAAAGAGTAAGACACTTTTAAGTGACTGCAGATAACAGGAACTACGAAAAGTTCATTTAGGAATACTTACACCCAATACAACTGGGAAGGTACCAAATATATGGTATATCGGGGATTTATAGCAATGGCGCAACAGCAAACGTGGCATAGATTTTTAGGGGTAAAGAACATTCGTTTCTGTAAAAGAAAGTTTAATTTGTTCACAGTAAACGGCGTTTTAGCATAATGAAGAGATGAAAATTTTGATGCACTTCCTGAAATAGATCCGAGTAAATTAAGGATCACGATACATTGAAAGTTCTGACCTATCTGGCAGTTTAACTTGACGTAAAATTAACGTAAAATTTAATACGGCAAGCATTTAACTTCACATAACCCAATTTTTTTTTTAATAATTCAAAATCATACGGCGTTTTTGTTTAATGAAGTAAAAGTATCTATTACGTTTGTCTTGATAAACAAGTACTTAGTCTAGACAATTTCAATTCCTTGGGTTGTATGGAAATTAAAATTTACAATTGTGTGCCCCACTCCTCGTTCATGCCAAAGAAAATCTGGCTACATATCCAAAAAAATAATTTAAAAAAAGATTAATGTTTTCCCTCTTAACTTACTGATGTTATATTTTTTACAAGTTACAAGTACGATAGCACAGCTGTAAAACATTAGGAATACAGTTTTCCGAAAGATTGTATTTTTATGTAGAGAATTTTTGGAAATGTCTGTTTAAGATTTTTCCGCGTTATTTCACTATGTAGACAATTATTTTTGAGCTTGTAACCTATTTGTGTAGCGACTTTTTGCAAGTTATATTTTGTATTTGTAAAGGATAATCCCACTATGTGTTTCTCATTATAATGCGTATTTTCGTATTATCAAGGGATTACCCTTTTGCATACCGAATTAATTTTGAACACGACGTGAACCTTTATCAATAATCCAAACAGTTTTGTGAAATGAGACAAAGTTTGTGAGGTTACATAATAAAGCCATAAATTTTGGACGGAGTGTCGTTTCTCCTTCACCTATTTATTGATTTAACCCCAATTCACTTACTCCAAGAGGATATTGAGGATGAGAAGATTCATTAAAGCTATTTACCCTAGGTGTCACGTATTTTATTAATTGAAAATTCTTCTTCGTGTTCTGTACATTTCGAGGTCTTTCACATTAAATTTACGAGGTATTCCTGTAATCTATTCTTGTTAGTATAAACAATGGTTTGTCCATGACATCATACCTGGTTGTGTTATTTAATTCTCTGACTTAATTTCTATGAAGAATTGCATGTAACAATATTGTAGAATTATTTATTACATCAGGAAAATTGTGAAATACTCTTCTGACTCTTTGGAAGCTGTGTTAAGAGTTAAGTTAAAAGTTGTGATTTATAATTAGCAACTTGCAATTGCAAAGCATATTAATTAGAACATGTATTGTAATGCAGTACCCAGCCGAATTCGCCAAATAAAAGATGTGAAAGCATCTTCAAAGAGCCTTGCACAACAACAGATAGATATTAATAAAAATATCCAGGTACAATCAGTGTAGCGCCGTCTAGTGGGTATTTGCTGCTACTGAAGTATTTCTTGTGTTAAAAACAACGTTCAACAAGGAAAAAAACGTTCTTGTTAATACAAATTCTTAAAGCACAGAAAGTCCTTAAGATGGATTCATTGTATAAGATTTTATAAAGTAATGATCAACAGCGGTACCATTAATGTCCAATTGAATTACTAAGCCGGCATCGTTGAATTATTCATCAGGTCGAGAAAAATGGCATTTTCCAAATTGAAGGAAAGTATCTTTAATAAATAAAAAGGAAACATAAAGGTCGACCTAACAAAGAGATGTCTCACTACAAAGCTTTGATTTTCTATTGTTTCGGAGCTTTTTTGTTAATTTTTTCCAGGATTGAGCTCTCGTGATTATTTTTGATGTCAGTGTTATTATTGTCTTCGTTTCAAATAAAGAAGGCACTTGCTGTAGAACAGTATAATCGATATCAACTGTAGACATAGAAGTATACAAGCATACCATTTTAAAATACAAGTAAATTCTTTAGTCTATGTTGGTTTGTATTTAGATGTTTCTGCACTGCTCTAATGATTTGATATTCATTTCTAATTTTGTTTCAGGTTTTTAATTTGTCGGAGCCAAAGCGTATTTTGCGTAGTGAACATAAGCATGTTAAGGAAATGGGATGGCCAGCTAAATTGGCGCCTCCCTTGGAAAGAATTTGCAGTATTTGTAAGGAAATAGAGTCCTGGCTATCCGGAGATAAGCACAGAATTGCAGTTCTACATGCGCGGTAAGTTATGAGAATAAATATGTGTTTTTATTACGAAAGAATATTGTATGGTTTTACTGTCAGCATTTACGAAATACAAAAACTTGTATCACACTCTAAAATTTTCTACTAAATTGAATATATCCTCAAAGCATTGAAGATTTATCATTTTTATAATGTATAAAAGTCCTCCTTACAAGCTGGGTTATCTCCATCTTATTTTTACATCACACTAG
The DNA here is from genome assembly GCF_000699045.2 of Agrilus planipennis. Lineage (NCBI taxonomy): Eukaryota > Metazoa > Arthropoda > Insecta > Coleoptera > Buprestidae > Agrilus > Agrilus planipennis. Next base: position 835,861 of record NW_020438867.1, on the reverse strand, counting down.
CGTCGTACTATGGGCTATCATATTGTATATGTATGTGTATGATTGTCTGCACCTATTGGATATGTAACTTTGTATATAGATGGCCATAAAATTAGCAGCACGTACTCTGCAGAATTCCTATTAACTTCAATCACGAATTTGTAAAGAACGGAAATGATTTATTTCCGGCAAAGATTCGACCACGTGCTGTCGATTTCAAGGAACCCTATTTCATTCAAACGAATGTGATGTATCATCCCAATCTGCAATTAATGTTTCGGCAATTTTTTACTGGACAATTTTATATAAACATTTCCCACTTCGTGGATGATGACGAATTTTCTATGATTTGTCCTGTTCAGGATCGATGGTAAATGCCCCCAACAAATAGTAATGAATTGCAAAATAATGAGAAAAACTAAACTTAGAATATGCGGTAAAGAATGTGTTAACAGTATCAATATCTTCAGAAACTAGTAGATATCTCAGAGAATCTCTAGAATAAATGTATGTGAAATATACTCGTAACATACACGTACAAAAATCATGTAGGTGTAGTAAATTGGCCGATGTACTAATAAGTATTTCCGAGACCCTGAGAGTAAAAAAATGTACGTGAAATATACACATAACGTACATGTACAAAAATCATGCAGGTGCAGTAAAGTGGTCTGTAAATCAATAAGTATCTCCGAAACCCTGAGAGTACAAAATGTACGTGAAATATACACATAACGTATATGTACAAAAATCATGCAGGTGCAGTAAACTGGTCGATAAACCAATAAGTATCTCCGAGACCCCGAGAGTAAAAAATGTTCGTGAAATATACACATATCTTTCACTAACAAAGGCGCCGCAATTTCTTCCCTATTCGGGGATGACTAGGGAGTGTTAGACCTCGCTCACATTTATTACGTATAGTAAGGTCATTATAAGGGCTGTGTAATACATTAGAGAGCGTTTTAAGAAAGTACAGAATTTCTATGTCCTTTTTTACTTGTACTTTTTGTAGCTCACTTTCTATTATATTGTATGTATCCGCGCAATAAAAACTATCAATTGTAATGACTTAATTTTGTTGAAAACAGTAACAGTAATTTTAAAAAATGCATAAATTTTTAAGTTTTATAAATCATTTATAGTTACGTTGTTAAATGTTAAAAATAAAGGGTAGGTAGTTTAAATAGCATATTTGAAATAAGTTACAGAAACATGAAAGAAACTTATTTTTTTTTTGAAATAAGATAGTTTGAATATTTAAAGAAACCATGATAAGATAGAAGATTAATTGTGACCAGTTATATTTATGAGGGGCATTTTTGTAATTGAACTGCATAAGAAATGAATACGTTATTTATATTTCCTCATCGAGTTATCTACAATATTTACCAAATAATTAGAAGAGAAGCTAATACCTTTAATTATAGAATTTCCGTAGAAAATACTATCAAAATATTTCTTTCCAGTGGAAGCAAAGATAAACTGGGTGTCGTGGTAACTTCGTACATGCACTACTCTAATATATGTGGAACCGCTGACCAAGCACTAGACAGATTTGCCATGAGAAAGTACTTGGAAGAGAACATAGGTCCATTCCATCTTCCGTCAAACAAAAGGTAACATACGCACCAGCCAATCGACGGTATATGTTTCTTCTTCGTACGGAATTTAAAAGTCAATATTTGCAGGTATGTGGAGTATTTTGCCGGGTTACTGTCCCACAACATTAAAATCAACACGGCACCTCTCTACCTCACTCACGTCACCGTTCTTGGAGCTCCTTCCTTTCAGTATGGCGGATGTAGAGCGTTCTTGAAACTCTACGAAGGCCACACGCCGATATACACTTCAGGTAGGTCACAACGAACGAAAGAAATATTACCTTAGCCACTTACAGAACAGAAGTACCGGTAAACTTGCAAAGGATCCTTTTAAAAAGGTTTTGTAAGACAATAGGATTTGGGAACATAATTTCGCTTTTAAAAAGCTGAGGATTTATGCTTAACTATATACGAGACTGGATAATCTGTAAACCCAACTAAAAAGCTACCTTTACTAAAATAAAGTAGCCGAAGTATAAGTTAATAAAGTCTAAAAGCTTTCACAAAAGAAAAATTTAAGCACAGAAAGCTTGCCTTGAATACATTACTTAGATTGTTTTCACTTAACTTGATCCAGAATCTTCTTATCCAGAAGTATTTAGTGATTATCCATAATAACTGATTGTGATTAGGGAAATAAGTAAATAACTCATCACTGTGTCTGATAGGTAAGCTGTGTGTCGTCTGTGGTCAATTGAGAGACGTTTGGTCTTTTATTATGACTTTATCTGAATCTTAAGTCTTGTAGCATTGTTGTAGGACTTAATACCCATGAAAATTACATTAAAAATCGTATTGCAAACGCAAAAGGTAATTAACTAATTAATTGAATAAATTATTAAAGAAAACGTTTTATTAATGCTAGTAAAAATATTTAAGCATTATGTTTAATAACACGAATAATTGGAAAGTTGGGATATTTTCACAATGTGGTTTGTGCGTATCAGTAGAAAAAAATACGATACAATTTACATAGGTAATAGATTTGGTTTAATATTACAGTATACCTGACAATAGGAAAACAACATTCCAAAGGTGTAATATCGTATAATAGGTACTTTTTTGTCGTTTGTCGTTAGTACCTAAGTAATGACGTGAAGGAATTTTTCTTATTTGTACATGACACGTTCCCTCCTCTCTGTACCAATGGTATTTCTTCGGTTTTAAGAAAGGTACATCGACCTCGGTTTGTTTGCGCGGTAATTAGTCTGCTTATTAGCACTCTTTCTCTTAGGTACCTACTCATACTCCCTTCGTATCCAGAAATAAACCGTGTACTGTCTGGTAGGTGTTCGGAGTATAAGCAGTCTGTTGTTTTAAAACTTCACAACATTCTCTTTCTTGTTTGTTTTTTCCATCTGAGCGCTAGGTGAAGACTCAACTTAACTTCACCTTGCTTTTAAATAACGTCAATAAATTTCATCACAATGGACATAACAGTTTGATTTAATCGCCGTGTTGCCAGTGTCTTATTCTGGCAAGAGTCTGTTATTATTTGTCTAATGCCCGCCTTGCTATAAATGTAAAAGATTTTTTTTCTTTAAGTTTAACCTCGAGGAGGGGAAATCTTCTAAAGACACCCCCCGAAAAGGGGGGGTAGTGTCGGATTCACTCCCGATGGGAGCGCCTACCGACTAAAAACCCTCCTCGAGTCGGTAGATCAGCCTGGCGGCTATAACTACCGGGAGAAAATGGGAGAAGTTTCGGGAAGGGGAGAGGGTTGAGTGGAAGATAGGTAAAGAGGTGAGGGAGGGAGGTTGGGGAGATGAACTGCGAAGAAGGTGGCCCAACACTGAAGGGAAGGATGGTCCCTCGCGCTGAAAAGCGAAACTAGAAAAATGTAAAAGAGGCAAGGGGCCTTTTAAATAAAGGGGAAAGGGATTGCTTAGCTTTTCGAGATAGACAAGGGCGGGGAAGGGGGTTCTAAGGAAATATGACGTTCGCAGTACATCAATTGTTTTTAAATTTGTTTCTTAATTTGACAGTTCTTAAAATTTGCATGTTTAATCACAACTCACAACAAGTTGTTTATAGGAAGGGGGTGAACTAGCTTTTGTGATTTAATATTTGTTAAAGGGGTCACCGAAATTGTGACTTCTGAGTTACATCTTATATGTATAAAAGAAAAGTCGTGTTAGTTACACTATAACTCAAAAACGGCTGAACTGATTTGGCTGAAAATTGGTGGGGATGTAGCTGACAACGAGAAGACGGACATAGAATACTTTTTATCCCGTTCCCGTGGGGGGAGGAGTGGTTAGTTGCAATGTTTAAATGGAACATGTATTATTTGTCGTCAGATTTACTTGAAACTTGGTCTTAATGGTCTCTCATTTAATTTCTGGAAGACCTATCTCGACATTTTAAAAAATTCAACCTCCAAAAACGGGGGGTGGGGGTAAAAAGGTGTTGCAGTTTTTGTTTGGGACATACTTTATCTGTGGTTGAATTTACTTGAAACTTGGTATATATGCGTACATTTCCATGGGGTATATTTTATTTGTACGCGGGTTTACTGGAAGGTTGCTCAATGTTGAAATTAAGCAAATACGTGTTTTGACAATTTTTAAAAATCAACCCTTAAAGATGACATGTTGTTGCTTCATTTGTATTTGAAATCTAAGATGGCGACATTACATAAAATTAAAACGTTGTAAGGGTGAACTGGGAGTTAAAAGGTTTTATGGAGAAACAATATTAATGTCTGCGAGCAAAGCCGCGGGGAAAAGCTAGTATTTAATAAACGGCCCCCAATGGCTTTTACAGTAAACTTTTTTGTTACAGGAATATACAGTGTGTCGAATGGTATAAGACAGTTTACCGTAAACATTTCAACGGAGAGGCGACATGGCTTACAACTGAGAGGTGATATTCTGGTTAAATGTTATCATCGAGGAATTAATGGACGAGAAACGATTTTTGCTTGTCAATTCCATACGTGTGCTGTCGCTGACTACACGCTGAGTTTTACAAGACAGGAGCTAGACAACGCATGCACGGGTATTTACATCTTTCATTACTCTTTACTACTCGTACGCCAGCAAAATACGTTCTGACGTCTCACTCTTTTCGATTAATGTTCATACACCTTAAATACAGCACACACAATAGTTTCTATTATAACAATGCTTCACCAAAATCCTAAAAAACATACATGATTAAATCATTAAAATACATTCAGTTTAGTTTTCAAGCCATAAATGTTTATATCGTTATTAAATTAAGAAAATGCATTTTAAGCGAATTTTTCTGTTATGGAAAGAAAACAATAAAATTAAAGAAAGGAAAGGATAGTTCTAATTTCAGGAAACGAGGAGTGGAGCGGGTGTGTGTGTCCAAGCAGTGTTTTGGTTGGCGATCCAAAAATGATGATGATGATCGAAAGCTTTTTCTTATAAACGCATTATTTCCATTGTAGGTAGTAAATATAGAAAACATGAAAGTGTTGTCCATTTATTAGCATTACATCTTTCATTTCATTTTTAATTAGTAATGCACTGTTGACAAACATCCCTTATAGACGGACACCTCACATCAGCGGACATGTCTTAAAGAACGAATAAAAGATACCTTACTATTCACTTTTAAGCGGACTGGCGTTTAGCCTAACGCGAACATCACAGGCTACAATTGACATCCACTCTTTTAAGCAGACGATACGTTTTAAGGAATTTAGTAACTCCCCGAATTATTGCGTTTCTCTCAATCGGGCGAACTAATATTTCTACTATATTACTATAGGGGCTCAAGAAGCACTAAATCGTTGTTACATTTCTGCGTCTATCTCTCGCACAACTACTTCGAGTCGATCTTTCTTCCATATTTTATATGACAGAATATTTTTTCATATTTAATTTTTTGTTGCTCATCCCTCAGTTAAAATACAAAAAAAAATTTTAAAAGTCTTAAGTTAATATGTACTCTTTGGTTTAATAACTGTTTCCCCTCATAAACGATTATTTCTAGCCCTAACGGGAAAGATTGTTAGTCTAGAAGGTACCCCATTAATAAGAGATAATACACCATTATTAATCATTAAAGTGTGCAATAAACTTTCTTCCAATTGGAACTGTTCATAATGTGCATCCTATTTATGTAAAAAGGAAATATAAAATTCTTCATTGCAAGAAAATTAGTAACACGAAACTAGACATTTTTATCAAAAACACAAATAATATAATAATTTAGATAACAATAATTTTTAGAGACGCTTTACAAACGTTGAAAAATCGAATTATAGTTTTTTAAACGTGTAAAGACAGACGTCAATATCTTTTTCGTGTGAAAATGGGTCAAAAAAGTACCATTAAGGTCGAATGTGAACTTAATGCTTTTAAAATCGGAAAGCAAAACTGCTTCTCTATCTTTACAATAACTAGTTTTAATCAGTCAACCTACTTTGTAAATTTAGCTATGTCATTGTAAAGTATCTATTCCATTAACGTAATTAGCTATAGCTTCTGGTTTTATTTTCTGTCTGACCTGGTTAGCAAAAACGTTTTAAAATCGAATTATTGTAAAGATAATAAATCAAACGAAAGGGGAAACATTAAGATAAAAGCAATTCGATTCAGTATAGTCGTTGAATTGTTTAGAAAAGTTGGTTACGTAGCATTACTTAAGTAAATAATGGCTTTTACTTTTCAATTAGCAAACATTTATGTAATAATAAGACAAATACGTTCAGCACATTAGTGACAAAATATGTCACAAAATTGACGGCCTCTCCAGCAAAAAGTACCTTTAGAATTTTTTTTATGAATATTGAAAGATGAATAAATTAAATGCGCAGGTAATAAATATTGTAACATCATTTTTCGATTACTTTTTTTATCATTTCGTAGATAAACAAGATAGTGCAGATAATTTTATAACAAAATCAAAACACTGTTAGGTACTTGCTTTAACGAGTAGTCTCTAAAATGTATCCGTCATTATTTTTTTGGGTGATATTTGATTAATGTTTGATTATGATTGTTAGTCTGCTTGTTGCTATTGGTGGATTACAATCGTTACTTCGACTTTTTCTTCGAAAAATAGGTTTGTCAACATAATCCTTTTTTATATCGCTTGTAACATTGAAAAAGTTTCGTTCAATATAAAGTAACAATTCGTAATTAGAAAAACCCTAGTTAATAAAAACCGCTGTGAGTTTGACTTCCATCAACAGCAAGGAAAAATCCACATTTAGAAATAATATAAATATATACCTACAAAAGGAGTTGAAAATACAGTAAGACTTTTATTTCTTTCTTTTTCAATTATTAACAATAAATAATTAAAATAATTTAGCGGTTGAAGGTCTGGTTACTGTAAAATGTAGTAACCATACTGCAAATATTCATGTAGCAGTAAGGCATGCGTTTTGTCATGCACACATGAGTCGTAAGGCCGATCGACCCGCACTCTTTTTACGATGAACCTCTCGAATGTCGATACTTTTAATTTTATATCGTATGTAAATGTACCTGTGACCTACGTAAACCAATTGCCAAATTGCTATTAAATTTATAGATTTCAGGGAGACAGAAACTGTTAGAAATATGACAAAATATCACTGTTTTAAAAAGTTTAATCCTATTGCTGGTTATTTTGTTTGAAACTACGTTTTGTTGATGCTTATTCAAAAAGTTTTTGTTTTCTTCTTTTACAGATGCCCGTTTTCCTGCGGATGGGGCAGTTGAGCTACATTTTTCTCCTGGGCCCGAAGGTCGTCTGACAACAACACCTGCTCCAACTCCTGCAGTGCCCGTAACGTTAGCTGATGATCCAATAACAAGGGCCGACAGTCCATTAGATGCTCCTGATTCGGAAGAAGATTACAATTCGGAAGGTAAGCTTCAATGAAACTGTCGAACGCCAGATAATTACAACAGTAATTAAAGTTTCTAACTCGCTATCAGTAGACAAGCATCTACACAAAACGACAACGAGAAGTCGATATGTTACGACCCTCTTAAATATTCTGGTACTGATTCTTTGATAAAGATTTCCCCACTCCTAGTTACTATTGTCTAAAATTTAATTTTTAATGGAGATCACGCGTAAATCCAGATTTCTATATACTCATTAATACAGTATACTTGAACAGGATTTTAATGATAATTATTTTTAATTAAATGAAAAATTTTGAATTGAAATATAAGAAAAAAGTAAACTATTTATTTAATACTTTAGTTTAGAGCCATTAGCTTTAATTCTATGGCAACTTTTAGATTGTCATTTTCGAAAAATGATATTTTAATTAAAGCGCTTGGATGTGATGGTACAACAACCGATATTATTGATTTGTTTTATGTAGTACTATAAAGTTACTAACTAATGCCTCTGTGCAAAAAGTTCCTGATGGTCATTCCTGCTGCCTTAAGATAGTTAATTACCACAAACAGCATGGTAAACGCCATCTGTAGCATATTTCTGCTTTTAGTGGAGTCTTGGAAAGAGATATTGTATTTACAGCGCTTGGACGGTGTTCGATATTATTGATTTTTTTTACATATATGGGTTTGAGTTTTTCAAAAACGAAAACGTAATTGTTTTCTAATGTTATAATATTTGAACAGTAAGCATTTGTAGCCTACAAATATTTTCTTGTACGTATGAAATTTGATGCTATCGAAAAATACTGGATAGGTATAATTTGGCTTGCAGTATTTTGTTTAAAATTTAGAGACATTGAAATCGTTTTTATCCTTGATGGAAGATCAGAACTGAAAGGATTCCAAAAAGTACATTATGATCTTTCTTTTTGAAATAGGTAAGTCAACCGTTTTGTACACTCAGGTATAATATGTGTTGAACTTCAGTTATGGTTTTATTAATTAGGTGCGAAAACAGAATTTTGATTTTCAGTTATTTGAAGAACAATTACAGAAATCATTAGTTATCGTCGTTTTATAAGTTTTCATAACACTCAAACTTTGCATAGTTCACTTTTTGTGAAACATTTTAAAACTGAGAAAGAAAGAAATAAAAAAAATAAATTTCCACTAAATTTTTATTACCCCGACAACATTGTTTTGTTCCTAACAACCATTACCAAGAGTATACAAAATATTACTTGAGATTAGTAAATTTTGTGTATACTCTTGATAATGGTCGCTAAGACAGAAACAATATTGTCGAGGCAATAAAATTTTCATAAAGCTTGTTTGTTTTCTTTCTTTCTTAGTTTTTATAAGTAATTTTCTTGCGCCCGCATCAGTAATTAATTTATGGTTTACAATGAATGCTTTAAGGAATTTAATACGTAGTGAAATTACCTACTGGGGCCTAGCGCGTGGGCATTTACTAGCTGCACGGACTTCTCGTCCTCGTCCTCTTTAGTGCTTATTGTGTGATTGATACCAAATAAATATAGAGCAATGTTAAATAGGTGCAATTATTCACATTATAATGATTTTATGTGTATAGTAAATCGTTTCTACACTTATCAAGGATTTATTACCGCCTATTCTTCAACACTGCAATTAAATTGAATTATAAGTCGGTAACTGTAACAACATTTTCTAATTATTTAATAGATGTACACTTTGATAATAATTATAATTGATAAAAATGTTTTTCGTAAACGTGTTATAAGTATATACATTTTAAAAAATATTATGAAAACGCTCAAAATCCTGCGCTTAATCTACCCATTCGTCCAGTTATATTGATTAATCAACCTAGATTAGTAGATATTTTCGATTTTATTAGTAAAATCAATGCCTATTTGTTTGGAAATTAGATACCTCTAACTAGTATCATTAAAGGTCCTGCAAACAAACCTTATTTTAAAAGTATCGAAAAATGTTAATGTGTTTTTTGACATTTTTTCGATTTTTTTCAGTTCATATACTTGTTCACAACTTAGCAGCATATCCCTCTCTCCATATCCTTATCTTGTACCCTCTCTATTTTTCCTTATACATACTTAATCACTCTCCGAACTGTTTCCAAAATTCTGGCAAACAAGCAGTTTTATAATTACATATAAAAAAATTTTAAGCGTTGAATTTTTTCAACAAACCGAATCCTGAATACCAAACATACCAAACTAAAAATAAAATAACAAGTAGTCAGTGCTGTGTGTGTGTTGAAAAATGAGTTGCAAGTCTGCTCTCATCATTAAGTGACAAGGCTTAAACTTATCTGATTGAATTAAGCGATGTTAAAAGTACTGATCGTGAATTTATGGTCAGAAAAAAATAGAAATAAAAGTACTTGCGAGACTGAAAACAACACTTTTTGCATTTGCAGTAGGTATTCCAAGGTCAGCTGTTAATTTATATTCGCATATTCAATTATTACGCTATTTTATTTTATTTGATGACAATATTTACCTATTCATTTATTTACTTACTTTTTGACGTGTTTTGTATATCGGAAACAAAAATTCCTTCAGTTTATGTCCATGGAGCAGAAATTTGAAGAAATACATATATAAATACTAGATACTCGCGTCATTGAGTATGAAAGACTTACTTTTAAAGACATTTTTAATAAGAATTTTAGTATAATATAATTCGCTCAAGTATTTATATTTAGTTATAAGGCTATAAAGTGGGAAATAATTAGGAAGTGTAGGGCAGCTAAGGAACAATGGATTGATAAGATGTGTAAAGAAGTAGATGAGGCGTATACTACAATTAAAAGGAATTTTAGAGATATAGGGTACAGTAGTAATAATATAAGAAACGAGGCTATACACAGGCCCTGAGTTAGGAGATATATTAGAGAAGGAAGGTAGTGTGGAGATAGATGAGCTTGGTTATCCCATAATGAGAGAAGAGTTCGATGTAGCATTAAAAAACTTAAAGAATAATAAGGCGCCAGGTGTAGATGGATACAGGGGGAAATTCTAAAACATGCAGGACAAGAGGTTAGAGATCGTATGTTTAAGCTAGTTGGTCACATTTACGAGACAAGGAAAGTTACACAGAGGATTATAAACGGAACGTGGTGGTAACCATACCTAAAAAGACAGGCGCGGATAGGTGCGAGACATTTAGAACAATTAGCTTAACTTCCCGTGCGTCAAAAATCTTAACTTAAATTGTACAGAGTAGGATGGAAAAAAGGGCGGAAGAACTATTAGGAGAAGATCAATTTGGGTTTAGAAGAAATAGAGGAACGCGGGAGGCCATTCTAGCTTTACATGTAACAATAAAGAAAACTATAGAGAAAAGAAAGAGTACATACATAGGATTAGTAGATTTAGAAAAAGCTTTTGACAATGTTAAATGGGACAAGATGTTAAATATACTTAAAAATGTAGGGATGAGTTACAAAGATAGAAGAGTGATAGTTTGTATAAAGAACAACAGGCAGTTATAGAGCTAGGGTTGCAACCTAGAGAAGTAAATATTAGGAAGGGAGTCAGACAGGGATGCACACATAAGTAATGTTTAGCAAATAATAAATGCATTGTTTAGCATTTTGTAATACGTAATAAAATTTGTTCTGCAGAAATTACCAAAGGGCATATAAATTTGCGATACGTAATCTATAAAGAAAGCCAAGGTTATTGAAATTTTATGGGCTTACGCGTATGAATATCGAATACCTACTAAATAAGCAAAAACGCTAAGCAGAAATCGGAACAGGAGCAACTATTATAAAGCTTTTTACTGTTTTGTTTATTCGATCATTAAATTTAGAACTGACTCATCCACATTCGCAAAGTCAGTAAAACAATTGTAAAACGTTTTTACTTCCAAAATACAATTCGATCAAACATTACAAGTTTTCTTTTTATACTATGAAATAGACTTCAGTCATAAATATGTGGGGGGCATCTATTACATGTGTAGTCGTGTAGTACATTCGTATTGTGCAATAATTGTTCTGTAAAATAAAAACAAAACAATTTTTAGAAGTTTGAAAAATGAGGTAATGTTATTTTCATATCAAAAGTAAAAATATTTTTTAACTCATTCGAGTAAATACTTTTAGTAAAGCGGAAAATCTACAAGTTTGGGAGATTTTATATGATGAATAATGTCAATGACTTTAGTAGTGTTTTTATTTTTGCACAGGAAATCTAATTTTACCTTAAAGTTTTGCACATGACTCAGAATTGTCGCCTAGAAATTTACTTACTTCCTTGTGGGTTGAAGACTTCTTGGTAACTAAATCAATAAACGCCCACTACACTAATGCAGACAACATTGAATTTAGGGTATCCAAACTAAGTTTCAAATTTCCTCATTATTATTTTACTATATAAGAAATGCAACATTTGAGATCGACTATGTTTTTACGTACTTGTAGTGACCTTTTAACACAATAGTTGCAACCATTTCAATGGCAAAAAATGCGAAAAGAAGAACTTATTTAAATAGATTTTTTAAAAGCATAAGTTTCAAATAACATCGTTCAGAAACAAACACAATCTGTTTCTAACAAATACAGCGCAAAAATAGCAGGTGCACATATTTTTATAACATACTTTATAGATAGATCTGTAGATATGCAGGGGCAAATGGTTACTATGCTTAGATTTGTAGATGATCTAGCAGTAGTAGGATCTAGCAAGGAGGAGTTAGAGATAGCTTCAAATAAAATGGAAGCGGCATTGACAAAACAGTATTGTATGAAAATAAATAAAAGTAAAACAAAAATACTGGTGTGCAAAGGAAGAAAAATGGAAAGAGCGAATATAAAGATAGGAGACGAAAATTAGAAGAAGTGGCTGATTTTAAGTATCCAGGAAGTCAAATAAGTCAGGACGGAAGGAGTGGTAGGGATGGATATAAAGCAGAGGATAACGAAGGGTTGAGTTGCCTCCAATAAAAGAAGTCACTTTTATGCTCGCGAGCAGTTCATTTAGAAATTCGTAAAAGATTTAGTTAAATGTGTATGTTTGGAGCGCGGCGCTGAACGAGTGCGAAACATGGACGGTGGGCGCGGCAAAAAAGAAAAGCTTAGAAGGTTAAGAATCTCTTAACTATAACACCGCCTTATGCAATGCAGTTGTTAAAACACGGTGCATAATTAAGTATGATATTTTACAATGTCAAACATTGAAACAGTTAACAGAGTGAAAACATAGGACAGCATTTGTGTTATCAATTTATAACGCGGCATTGTTGAACATTGTTACCGTATAACACAGTGCGAAATTTCCGACACACTTCCAATAGAATGGAATTCTGAACACCGTATAAATTTTTCTCTATACTGTAATGCAGTATTTAATAACAGAGTTTTCATGCGTAGAATACGGTGCAAAAATGTTACTAAATGTATAAAATTTTTGACGACTCCATAGTTGTGGAAGCGCTCCAATAACCCTTAATGTTACATTGTTTCTCATAAATTGTAATACGTATTTTTTTTAATGGTTAGTTATATTTTTACTGATGTGCACTTTTACATATTACATACCATATTATGGTGTCACATTTTTCATTATTTCTAACTTTAATGTTTAATATTTGGAAGTTGTAAAAGTGTCATATTAAATTAACTTTTACTCGCCTATAAAAAAACTGAAAACTAATTCCACCCTGTATTGTTGGAAATTAGTCATCAATAAACATTTAAGCAGTATTTTTTGAGGATTTGGCAGTCATACAGACAGGAAAATTAAGGCTAATTTTAAACTTTTACCTGTGTAGAAGTTGCCAACTTCACATTTACCTACAAGGATAAATGAAAGGAAGTAAAGGCATCAGATATTCGCTTTAAACCCTTGACTTAAGCAATAATTCTGTTGTGGCAACCAATAAAACACAAAAGTGAGATTTATTAAATCCTTTAATCTCTGTTTTTGCTTCAAGGTGTACCCGACATGATAGGTACGTAAACTATATTTTTTACAAGTTTGTTTTAATAGCACAGTTACACGGTTTAGGCAATTTCAATTTCAGTATGATCAAAAGCATTTGCTCATTTGTTCCGAATAACAGAATAAATGATATAAAATTTGTTGTGTTGTGGATCTCCTTGCCAAATGGCTACATCGCGGTGGTCAAAATATAATGGCTAACGTTTTGTCTCAATTAATTTAAGGAACGAATTGAGCTTAAAATATAAATATTTAGCCAGCTGTTCAAATTGTTTGTCATACAATTATAGTGACAAATATTTGATTGATATACAGTTTAACTTAATTAAATATTAGGCAACGTAATCGTCAAGGATACGTTTTCAATTCAGTTAAATAAAAATGTTCGTCCATACTTTTGTATGTAGTTGAATTGGATTTGTCCTCTGCCTTCAAAACAATTTTTATTGTTGTATAATAAAGGGGTAGCAAACGAATCGAAATTTTATCTTTGAAAATACAAAATATTCTGGAAATTCGTTTACCTTGACGTTTAGATTTGGTAAAAGTGGTGAGATTCCTCATCCCTACTCATGTGAGATTTACCCGTTTAGAATGGGACACCCCAAAAAGGTTGACGCGAGGTTTTCAATATTTTAATAAATGGTGATAAATGATTTAATAAGATTTTGCCGAACCAATGATGAACCAGTTTTATTTTGATAGTATGATGATTGCCAAAAAGAAACAGTTTTGAATAATAAATAATTCACAACAATATTTTCCGCATTAAATCAAAAGATGTTATTATTTTTATTTTCAACTATAATACTTTGAAATTACCCACTTCGAGTCAAATTTTGATGACGTTGGAAAGTCAGCCTTAAGAAAACGCGTTTGATATGCGTTCGTTTATGCAAGTTTTATATCGTTATTTTTTCATTGGTAATCAAGTACCTTATAGTCGACTCAACTAACCAACTAAAAATAATTTTGCTTTTCGAAACGCTATACGTCTGCGGTGGTAAACTATACGCAGCGGCCAAGGAGCGTTTTATTTCTGGGCAGCGGGCGCGCCTATTTCAGTCTTGGAAATATTAAGTTTGAAGAACGTACGAACGGGACGGACTGACTGACGGACATTCTCGCTTGTGCTCCAACCGTCTTTTTTTTTTTTTCGAAAACGATTTAATTATATGTTAGTGTGGTGTTCGTTTTAACTCCCAATTTAGAAGTGAATGTTAACCGACCAACCTGAAACGGTGAGGAAAAAAAGAATAACGCTTAATAAGCTGTGAGCTTTCAAACTTAAACTTTANTTAACAATAAATAATTAAAATAATTTAGCGGTTGAAGGTCTGGTTACTGTAAAATGTAGTAACCATACTGCAAATATTCATGTAGCAGTAAGGCATGCGTTTTGTCATGCACACATGAGTCGTAAGGCCGATCGACCCGCACTCTTTTTACGATGAACCTCTCGAATGTCGATACTTTTAATTTTATATCGTATGTAAATGTACCTGTGACCTACGTAAACCAATTGCCAAATTGCTATTAAATTTATAGATTTCAGGGAGACAGAAACTGTTAGAAATATGACAAAATATCACTGTTTTAAAAAGTTTAATCCTATTGCTGGTTATTTTGTTTGAAACTACGTTTTGTTGATGCTTATTCAAAAAGTTTTTGTTTTCTTCTTTTACAGATGCCCGTTTTCCTGCGGATGGGGCAGTTGAGCTACATTTTTCTCCTGGGCCCGAAGGTCGTCTGACAACAACACCTGCTCCAACTCCTGCAGTGCCCGTAACGTTAGCTGATGATCCAATAACAAGGGCCGACAGTCCATTAGATGCTCCTGATTCGGAAGAAGATTACAATTCGGAAGGTAAGCTTCAATGAAACTGTCGAACGCCAGATAATTACAACAGTAATTAAAGTTTCTAACTCGCTATCAGTAGACAAGCATCTACACAAAACGACAACGAGAAGTCGATATGTTACGACCCTCTTAAATATTCTGGTACTGATTCTTTGATAAAGATTTCCCCACTCCTAGTTACTATTGTCTAAAATTTAATTTTTAATGGAGATCACGCGTAAATCCAGATTTCTATATACTCATTAATACAGTATACTTGAACAGGATTTTAATGATAATTATTTTTAATTAAATGAAAAATTTTGAATTGAAATATAAGAAAAAAGTAAACTATTTATTTAATACTTTAGTTTAGAGCCATTAGCTTTAATTCTATGGCAACTTTTAGATTGTCATTTTCGAAAAATGATATTTTAATTAAAGCGCTTGGATGTGATGGTACAACAACCGATATTATTGATTTGTTTTATGTAGTACTATAAAGTTACTAACTAATGCCTCTGTGCAAAAAGTTCCTGATGGTCATTCCTGCTGCCTTAAGATAGTTAATTACCACAAACAGCATGGTAAACGCCATCTGTAGCATATTTCTGCTTTTAGTGGAGTCTTGGAAAGAGATATTGTATTTACAGCGCTTGGACGGTGTTCGATATTATTGATTTTTTTTACATATATGGGTTTGAGTTTTTCAAAAACGAAAACGTAATTGTTTTCTAATGTTATAATATTTGAACAGTAAGCATTTGTAGCCTACAAATATTTTCTTGTACGTATGAAATTTGATGCTATCGAAAAATACTGGATAGGTATAATTTGGCTTGCAGTATTTTGTTTAAAATTTAGAGACATTGAAATCGTTTTTATCCTTGATGGAAGATCAGAACTGAAAGGATTCCAAAAAGTACATTATGATCTTTCTTTTTGAAATAGGTAAGTCAACCGTTTTGTACACTCAGGTATAATATGTGTTGAACTTCAGTTATGGTTTTATTAATTAGGTGCGAAAACAGAATTTTGATTTTCAGTTATTTGAAGAACAATTACAGAAATCATTAGTTATCGTCGTTTTATAAGTTTTCATAACACTCAAACTTTGCATAGTTCACTTTTTGTGAAACATTTTAAAACTGAGAAAGAAAGAAATAAAAAAAATAAATTTCCACTAAATTTTTATTACCCCGACAACATTGTTTTGTTCCTAACAACCATTACCAAGAGTATACAAAATATTACTTGAGATTAGTAAATTTTGTGTATACTCTTGATAATGGTCGCTAAGACAGAAACAATATTGTCGAGGCAATAAAATTTTCATAAAGCTTGTTTGTTTTCTTTCTTTCTTAGTTTTTATAAGTAATTTTCTTGCGCCCGCATCAGTAATTAATTTATGGTTTACAATGAATGCTTTAAGGAATTTAATACGTAGTGAAATTACCTACTGGGGCCTAGCGCGTGGGCATTTACTAGCTGCACGGACTTCTCGTCCTCGTCCTCTTTAGTGCTTATTGTGTGATTGATACCAAATAAATATAGAGCAATGTTAAATAGGTGCAATTATTCACATTATAATGATTTTATGTGTATAGTAAATCGTTTCTACACTTATCAAGGATTTATTACCGCCTATTCTTCAACACTGCAATTAAATTGAATTATAAGTCGGTAACTGTAACAACATTTTCTAATTATTTAATAGATGTACACTTTGATAATAATTATAATTGATAAAAATGTTTTTCGTAAACGTGTTATAAGTATATACATTTTAAAAAATATTATGAAAACGCTCAAAATCCTGCGCTTAATCTACCCATTCGTCCAGTTATATTGATTAATCAACCTAGATTAGTAGATATTTTCGATTTTATTAGTAAAATCAATGCCTATTTGTTTGGAAATTAGATACCTCTAACTAGTATCATTAAAGGTCCTGCAAACAAACCTTATTTTAAAAGTATCGAAAAATGTTAATGTGTTTTTTGACATTTTTTCGATTTTTTTCAGTTCATATACTTGTTCACAACTTAGCAGCATATCCCTCTCTCCATATCCTTATCTTGTACCCTCTCTATTTTTCCTTATACATACTTAATCACTCTCCGAACTGTTTCCAAAATTCTGGCAAACAAGCAGTTTTATAATTACATATAAAAAAATTTTAAGCGTTGAATTTTTTCAACAAACCGAATCCTGAATACCAAACATACCAAACTAAAAATAAAATAACAAGTAGTCAGTGCTGTGTGTGTGTTGAAAAATGAGTTGCAAGTCTGCTCTCATCATTAAGTGACAAGGCTTAAACTTATCTGATTGAATTAAGCGATGTTAAAAGTACTGATCGTGAATTTATGGTCAGAAAAAAATAGAAATAAAAGTACTTGCGAGACTGAAAACAACACTTTTTGCATTTGCAGTAGGTATTCCAAGGTCAGCTGTTAATTTATATTCGCATATTCAATTATTACGCTATTTTATTTTATTTGATGACAATATTTACCTATTCATTTATTTACTTACTTTTTGACGTGTTTTGTATATCGGAAACAAAAATTCCTTCAGTTTATGTCCATGGAGCAGAAATTTGAAGAAATACATATATAAATACTAGATACTCGCGTCATTGAGTATGAAAGACTTACTTTTAAAGACATTTTTAATAAGAATTTTAGTATAATATAATTCGCTCAAGTATTTATATTTAGTTATAAGGCTATAAAGTGGGAAATAATTAGGAAGTGTAGGGCAGCTAAGGAACAATGGATTGATAAGATGTGTAAAGAAGTAGATGAGGCGTATACTACAATTAAAAGGAATTTTAGAGATATAGGGTACAGTAGTAATAATATAAGAAACGAGGCTATACACAGGCCCTGAGTTAGGAGATATATTAGAGAAGGAAGGTAGTGTGGAGATAGATGAGCTTGGTTATCCCATAATGAGAGAAGAGTTCGATGTAGCATTAAAAAACTTAAAGAATAATAAGGCGCCAGGTGTAGATGGATACAGGGGGAAATTCTAAAACATGCAGGACAAGAGGTTAGAGATCGTATGTTTAAGCTAGTTGGTCACATTTACGAGACAAGGAAAGTTACACAGAGGATTATAAACGGAACGTGGTGGTAACCATACCTAAAAAGACAGGCGCGGATAGGTGCGAGACATTTAGAACAATTAGCTTAACTTCCCGTGCGTCAAAAATCTTAACTTAAATTGTACAGAGTAGGATGGAAAAAAGGGCGGAAGAACTATTAGGAGAAGATCAATTTGGGTTTAGAAGAAATAGAGGAACGCGGGAGGCCATTCTAGCTTTACATGTAACAATAAAGAAAACTATAGAGAAAAGAAAGAGTACATACATAGGATTAGTAGATTTAGAAAAAGCTTTTGACAATGTTAAATGGGACAAGATGTTAAATATACTTAAAAATGTAGGGATGAGTTACAAAGATAGAAGAGTGATAGTTTGTATAAAGAACAACAGGCAGTTATAGAGCTAGGGTTGCAACCTAGAGAAGTAAATATTAGGAAGGGAGTCAGACAGGGATGCACACATAAGTAATGTTTAGCAAATAATAAATGCATTGTTTAGCATTTTGTAATACGTAATAAAATTTGTTCTGCAGAAATTACCAAAGGGCATATAAATTTGCGATACGTAATCTATAAAGAAAGCCAAGGTTATTGAAATTTTATGGGCTTACGCGTATGAATATCGAATACCTACTAAATAAGCAAAAACGCTAAGCAGAAATCGGAACAGGAGCAACTATTATAAAGCTTTTTACTGTTTTGTTTATTCGATCATTAAATTTAGAACTGACTCATCCACATTCGCAAAGTCAGTAAAACAATTGTAAAACGTTTTTACTTCCAAAATACAATTCGATCAAACATTACAAGTTTTCTTTTTATACTATGAAATAGACTTCAGTCATAAATATGTGGGGGGCATCTATTACATGTGTAGTCGTGTAGTACATTCGTATTGTGCAATAATTGTTCTGTAAAATAAAAACAAAACAATTTTTAGAAGTTTGAAAAATGAGGTAATGTTATTTTCATATCAAAAGTAAAAATATTTTTTAACTCATTCGAGTAAATACTTTTAGTAAAGCGGAAAATCTACAAGTTTGGGAGATTTTATATGATGAATAATGTCAATGACTTTAGTAGTGTTTTTATTTTTGCACAGGAAATCTAATTTTACCTTAAAGTTTTGCACATGACTCAGAATTGTCGCCTAGAAATTTACTTACTTCCTTGTGGGTTGAAGACTTCTTGGTAACTAAATCAATAAACGCCCACTACACTAATGCAGACAACATTGAATTTAGGGTATCCAAACTAAGTTTCAAATTTCCTCATTATTATTTTACTATATAAGAAATGCAACATTTGAGATCGACTATGTTTTTACGTACTTGTAGTGACCTTTTAACACAATAGTTGCAACCATTTCAATGGCAAAAAATGCGAAAAGAAGAACTTATTTAAATAGATTTTTTAAAAGCATAAGTTTCAAATAACATCGTTCAGAAACAAACACAATCTGTTTCTAACAAATACAGCGCAAAAATAGCAGGTGCACATATTTTTATAACATACTTTATAGATAGATCTGTAGATATGCAGGGGCAAATGGTTACTATGCTTAGATTTGTAGATGATCTAGCAGTAGTAGGATCTAGCAAGGAGGAGTTAGAGATAGCTTCAAATAAAATGGAAGCGGCATTGACAAAACAGTATTGTATGAAAATAAATAAAAGTAAAACAAAAATACTGGTGTGCAAAGGAAGAAAAATGGAAAGAGCGAATATAAAGATAGGAGACGAAAATTAGAAGAAGTGGCTGATTTTAAGTATCCAGGAAGTCAAATAAGTCAGGACGGAAGGAGTGGTAGGGATGGATATAAAGCAGAGGATAACGAAGGGTTGAGTTGCCTCCAATAAAAGAAGTCACTTTTATGCTCGCGAGCAGTTCATTTAGAAATTCGTAAAAGATTTAGTTAAATGTGTATGTTTGGAGCGCGGCGCTGAACGAGTGCGAAACATGGACGGTGGGCGCGGCAAAAAAGAAAAGCTTAGAAGGTTAAGAATCTCTTAACTATAACACCGCCTTATGCAATGCAGTTGTTAAAACACGGTGCATAATTAAGTATGATATTTTACAATGTCAAACATTGAAACAGTTAACAGAGTGAAAACATAGGACAGCATTTGTGTTATCAATTTATAACGCGGCATTGTTGAACATTGTTACCGTATAACACAGTGCGAAATTTCCGACACACTTCCAATAGAATGGAATTCTGAACACCGTATAAATTTTTCTCTATACTGTAATGCAGTATTTAATAACAGAGTTTTCATGCGTAGAATACGGTGCAAAAATGTTACTAAATGTATAAAATTTTTGACGACTCCATAGTTGTGGAAGCGCTCCAATAACCCTTAATGTTACATTGTTTCTCATAAATTGTAATACGTATTTTTTTTAATGGTTAGTTATATTTTTACTGATGTGCACTTTTACATATTACATACCATATTATGGTGTCACATTTTTCATTATTTCTAACTTTAATGTTTAATATTTGGAAGTTGTAAAAGTGTCATATTAAATTAACTTTTACTCGCCTATAAAAAAACTGAAAACTAATTCCACCCTGTATTGTTGGAAATTAGTCATCAATAAACATTTAAGCAGTATTTTTTGAGGATTTGGCAGTCATACAGACAGGAAAATTAAGGCTAATTTTAAACTTTTACCTGTGTAGAAGTTGCCAACTTCACATTTACCTACAAGGATAAATGAAAGGAAGTAAAGGCATCAGATATTCGCTTTAAACCCTTGACTTAAGCAATAATTCTGTTGTGGCAACCAATAAAACACAAAAGTGAGATTTATTAAATCCTTTAATCTCTGTTTTTGCTTCAAGGTGTACCCGACATGATAGGTACGTAAACTATATTTTTTACAAGTTTGTTTTAATAGCACAGTTACACGGTTTAGGCAATTTCAATTTCAGTATGATCAAAAGCATTTGCTCATTTGTTCCGAATAACAGAATAAATGATATAAAATTTGTTGTGTTGTGGATCTCCTTGCCAAATGGCTACATCGCGGTGGTCAAAATATAATGGCTAACGTTTTGTCTCAATTAATTTAAGGAACGAATTGAGCTTAAAATATAAATATTTAGCCAGCTGTTCAAATTGTTTGTCATACAATTATAGTGACAAATATTTGATTGATATACAGTTTAACTTAATTAAATATTAGGCAACGTAATCGTCAAGGATACGTTTTCAATTCAGTTAAATAAAAATGTTCGTCCATACTTTTGTATGTAGTTGAATTGGATTTGTCCTCTGCCTTCAAAACAATTTTTATTGTTGTATAATAAAGGGGTAGCAAACGAATCGAAATTTTATCTTTGAAAATACAAAATATTCTGGAAATTCGTTTACCTTGACGTTTAGATTTGGTAAAAGTGGTGAGATTCCTCATCCCTACTCATGTGAGATTTACCCGTTTAGAATGGGACACCCCAAAAAGGTTGACGCGAGGTTTTCAATATTTTAATAAATGGTGATAAATGATTTAATAAGATTTTGCCGAACCAATGATGAACCAGTTTTATTTTGATAGTATGATGATTGCCAAAAAGAAACAGTTTTGAATAATAAATAATTCACAACAATATTTTCCGCATTAAATCAAAAGATGTTATTATTTTTATTTTCAACTATAATACTTTGAAATTACCCACTTCGAGTCAAATTTTGATGACGTTGGAAAGTCAGCCTTAAGAAAACGCGTTTGATATGCGTTCGTTTATGCAAGTTTTATATCGTTATTTTTTCATTGGTAATCAAGTACCTTATAGTCGACTCAACTAACCAACTAAAAATAATTTTGCTTTTCGAAACGCTATACGTCTGCGGTGGTAAACTATACGCAGCGGCCAAGGAGCGTTTTATTTCTGGGCAGCGGGCGCGCCTATTTCAGTCTTGGAAATATTAAGTTTGAAGAACGTACGAACGGGACGGACTGACTGACGGACATTCTCGCTTGTGCTCCAACCGTCTTTTTTTTTTTTTCGAAAACGATTTAATTATATGTTAGTGTGGTGTTCGTTTTAACTCCCAATTTAGAAGTGAATGTTAACCGACCAACCTGAAACGGTGAGGAAAAAAAGAATAACGCTTAATAAGCTGTGAGCTTTCAAACTTAAACTTTATGTTATGAAAAAGTAACATTGGTTTATACCCGTCAGCTAGTATGTAGGCATTTAAATTAACCCGAAGAATTAAAATTATAATTGGAGGTTAAATGTGAAGATTACAACAGCACATAATTGTTTATTTGATGAATTATACAGCTCAAAATGAAGCTCTTTGATGAACTAATGTGGATTATGGATCATTAATTAAATGAAAGCTTATTGTATTAAGTTACAAAACATTTGCGGAGTTTACAGAGTTTCTTATAATATTTTCTATAATTGTTTATGTGTTGTTTTGCGTTGTTACGATCAGTAGGAAAAACTTGGCGTTTCACTTGAAACGTATTTTTGTGCTCCGTTTTTTGATCAGTATCTCGATAGAAAAGAAGAAAACATTTTACAACTCTCTAGTTTTTATATTTTGATTTGAATATTCGGACTTCAATTGAAATAATTAGGGAGTCACGGCTTATCGATTTGAGATCAAGTAAGAACCTGGTAGTTCTCCAAGATGACTCGATGTTCTTCAAGATACTTGATTTATTTATTAATCTATTTTACGGTATCAAGTTTTGACATGACCATTTTCAAGTTCGTACTATTGCGTCGCGTAAATGTTCAAAATTTTTTCATATTTTTGTAAGATTGTAATTTTTTTCTGGCGCTGCGCTGACGAATTTAGCTTATCAGTCATCATCATCATTGTCTGAAGTTATCTTTTCAAGCTCCAAATCAAGGATTTTCATTAAAATTCTTAACACCCATATTTAAAATGTGTGTTTTTAGAATCAATGACAGTAGTAAAACTTTGCAGTTTGTTAATAAAAGTAAAATAGCCGTTTGTGTTGTAGGTTGTACTAATTTTATTAAGTCATAAAGTTGTAACACATTAAAAAGTAGTTTTGCTATTGAACTGTCAGGATAGTGTCCATGCCTCGTAGCAAATTTCAATAGGATGGAATAAAGCTAACTGACCATCGAAGAAACAGACTTTTAAATTGCATTTCTTTAGGAGATGTTCTGAGCAGCCTCGAATAGTTTCATTGCCAAAGATTTCACAATTATATAAATAAAATTCGCACGTATGTATCGATTCAGGTCGATACCTTGAAATTACTTGACATCAAGTCAAGTAGCTACGATGGAAAACCATGTCACGTGAAATAACCAATTTTTGAAAAGTTTGGTTTCCCAATCAATCGCAATTGACGAGTTAAAAAATTATTCGTTATTATCGTAAAATTACGGAATATCCGTAAAAATCGTTTATATTTTTTACTGTAGATGATACCGATGTCAATTTTGCCTATCCAAACGCATCCATGGTACAAGAATGTGTACTCGAACAACAAATGCTAATAAGAAATGTTAAATATAAGATAGTAGTCTGATTTATTAACTTAATGTAAAGTACTTTGTCCTGATTTCCGTCGTTACAATTTATGATGATATTAGATACTCACTTTACCTAAGTAGCGGAAAGAGGAAGTCTTCTCTACCCTGTGAAGATCAGATAATCTTTCTTAAATCATCGAGTTGATGAATGATGACAATATGAGTGATTCATTATGAAATTTGGCTCCCGATCATGTGCTATTTTAAAATCTGAAAATAGAGTTCAACCAGACAGACTCTAATGTGATGATGTGATTAATTGTTCTGAAGTTATCCGGAGATAAAAATGTTCAGTCTCTCAGAGTCTCTGAAAGCGACACTCGAGTCTCCGTTTCTTATCGAGTCTCTCTGGTGTCGCTGAGAGAGACTGTCAAAAAAACTGTTTAGCGTCTCTGAACGAGAGACTCGAGTAGCTCATAGAGAGATCCTCACTTCGTATCCAGTCTCTGACCGAGAAACTCGAATCTCTCAATAAGTGGTGTCTCGATAGACATGGTTAAAATTTTCTAAGCTCAACATATTTCAGAGATCCCAGTCTTTCTACGAGAGACTGGAATCTCTCAATTTTTCAGTTTTATTCATTCAGTCTCTCTGTGAAAGACTCGAATCTCTGAATTAACAATTTTATCGTTCGAGTCTCTCATACAGAGACCGTGAGAGAGATCTATAAAAACACCTAGGCAATAACTGAGAGACTGTGAAACACTGCGGGAGACGCTCTCAGAAATGCCGAAAGACTCTGAAACTGAGAGACTGGAGAGAGACTGAAAATTTTGTCTAAGGTAGTATCTACTACTACTACTATCTATTTGGATATTGTAAGAATATTTCATTCTTATACTCATACTGATTGTGTTTGTCCACCCAGTATTGATCACTTTGTGAGTCCATCTTCAGGGAAACTTATAAACTGTGTGGTGAAATAAGAGGCATCAGACACAAAAGCAAAATTGGCGATGAAACGGATACACAAAAAATACAGTCTAACGTTTTAGCTTGAATAGATTTTGTAATTATATCAGCAATCTAACCATAGATTGAAATATTTTTGACATTACAATTCATATTCTTCGTATTTTAATAATACAAAATGAAAACAATTCTGAATGTTTTGAGTTCTTTGAAATTATTGAATTATACAGTACGGTCTACAGTTGGAATTGTTTTATTAGTTCACTATTCTTGTCAACGTCTGTTTTTTCCTTTGTTAATCCATTTAAAATAGGAGTATAGTGTAATACACCAATTTACTTGATGATTTTATACCGTGCATTAGATAAATAGTAAATTAAAATTAATTAGGTAAAATTTATAAAATTTTACTGAAAATTAATGTAAATGAATTCCTGGTATAGGGTTTTTTTAGGGAAAACAAAACATTATATAACATTTTTTTTAACTTTAACATAAATAGGATATAGTAGTACAGGATTATTGTAGTATCAGATCATTTTTATACGAGACAGATAAAATTTTTGTTTTGATAAGATAACTGTAGCATCTGGTGCGCGCTTACGTGACAGTCACCTCGAAGTTCACGCCGTGAAATTACATTTCTATTAACTTGACGATGAAAATAAAATTTACATAATAATACACATATAACAGAGAGTGGTGATAAATAAAGTGGGGGTATAATAAGCGAAAGGAGTCGTTAAAATTTTTCATTATGCAGTAAGCTGTCTTCGTATATGAGTAAGTTAAAGATCGTAAATCGTTATTCACCTTGTAACAGTAACGAATAGTTGTTCAGATTAAGTATACAGGGTGTCCAGAATATATTTGATGAATTTTTCAGTAATAATTTTGTTAATCTTGTAAAAATAAATTAAGAAATAAGAAAATGATTACCTAATTCAAATCTATTTTGATATAAGAACTCTAATACTTACATATTTTTACCTTGTTTTAATAAATTGACTTAAATTATTCACTAATCTTAATTTATAAATAAAAATTCATATGTGTGTTCGTATATTTCATTTTGCAACCACTACACTTGGGGCAAATCACCGATGTGTGTATGTGGTAGTAATTTCTGGTCTCCTGTGTGCACTGTGGTGGTTGCAAGTTTGTAGTAGCTATGGGGGTGTGGGAGATTTGGTGGTTAATAGTGGTCGACCTGGGGCATTTTTATATTTTAACCACCGTTCACCAAACACTGATTTAGAATAAGTGGAAACGTACTGCCAAGAATTTTTTCAGCGTAATAAAAGTAAAACAAAAATACTGGTATGCGAGAGAAGAATAAATAGGGAGAGCGAATATAAAGATAGAGGACGAAACAATAGAAGAAGTAGCTGATAGGTATATAGGAAGTCAGATAAGTCAGAACGGAAGGAGCAGTAGAGATATAAAGCAGAAGATAGCGCAGGGTCGTGTCGCCTTCAATACAAAAAAGTCACTTCTATGCTAGCGAACCGTTAATTTAGAAATTAGAAAAATATTGTTAAAGGTGTATATTTGGAGCGCGGCGCTGTACGGGTGCGAAACATGGATGGGTGGGCTCGGCGGAAAAGAAAATGTTAGAAGTATTCGAAATGTGATGTTATAGGCGAATGATGAGGATACCGTGGATAGAGAAAGTTAGAAATGAAGAGGTATTAAAAAGAATAGAAGAGCGGAGAACTCTATGGAAGTCGATAAGAAATAGGTTGGTAGGACACCTTCTCAGGCATGAAGGTCTAGTTAGAGACATATTAGAGGTAGAAACGTGAGGGGTAGAGGTAGACCTAAATTAGATTACTGTTCGCAAATAGTTAAGGATGTGGGTTGTTCTAGTTTTAAGGAAATGCGAAGATTGGGTCAGGATAGGAATGAGGTACATGTCCAACCGGTCTTAGGACTGGCAACCTTATGATAATGATGAACTTTGTTAGATTGTTCTCTTGCATATCTGGGGTAGACGTCAGGCAAAATGTTCTATAGTGAACTGCACCGTATGAATTACCTAGTAAATAACCAAATATCCATATACCTGATGTTCTTTTTCGACAAATTGTCTGTTATTGTTTTAGTTTCTACAAGTTTTACCCTTTTTTTTAACAATTCTGTCATATTTTGGGTGTTAATTTTATGCACTTGCTGAGATGAGATACCATCAGTAGTAGTACCCCCAAATTTTGGTATATACTTACCAGTACTTTAATTCAATACATCTTTAATAATAATTGAGAAGACAAAATATAAAATCATCTCGTGTGTCAAAAAGCTCTTCTAAAAACTCTTACTAATAAATTCATTTCTGGTAATGTGTCTTATCGCGAACTTTTTTTACTGTTCAACCTTAAGTTGTACGACCAGCAAAAATAACCTTAACTATGTCGCTATTTAATTAATATTTGCTTATCAAAAGTTTACAAATATGTTGGATATCATTTCTTCAATCTTACAGGGCAAAAGTGATGTAACTGCAAACTGTTACTGTATACGTACGTGTAGATACATATTTCATTTTAAGTGATTGTATATTTAATTCGAAAAGGTGAATATGACACAAATTATTAAATTAAAGAAAAACATAAATTTCATTCATGGTATAACACAGACTGATCTACAGGTTAGTCGATAATAAAATTAAGATGCCATGCAAGAAGATAACTGGGCGACATTAATTTTAATCATTCCAATTAAATATATTACAAAGCTCTCTTTGCGAAGGCATTCTTATTTAAGCGAATACGTCTTTAGACCTCGAGCAGCATCAGGTATTATTAGTCATCCAAACAACCCGATTGCTAACGCCTTATTTGGAAGAGTCTGGGATCAACCACTTTTTTAATCCGAATGTGAACAAATAATAATAGCAGTGAATATTGGTACAATGAATATTTGTTACAATGCGTATGGTATGAGTATATGACAAGACAAGAGGTGCCCTTGATAGGTGAATTCCATACAACCATGAACTTAATTCTAAAAAAGCAGACGAGAACAACATCGTAATATGCAGAGGCAGGTGGCAATCTTGAACCTACTCTTTCGCATTAATAGCACCTACGCATTTATCTTATTGTTTGTTTTATTTAACGTACATTTTTGGTAACGGATGTTCTAACTAACCGCGCCTACCATTTTTAAAGTCTAAATCATTTACGTTTGCGTATTACATATCTATGTAGATACATCTAATCATAATAATCTGCACACACAACTGAAGATTTAGGTTTAGAAAATTTTGTAAACAATAAGAATTCCTTGTTTTATCTATATAGACGTACCTGTGAAATCATAGATTGCTTACGTTTCATCCTAATGCTGATAAAAAATCTGAAACAATTGTGTGAAATTATATGTTTCGTTCTTTTGTTTTAAACCTTGTAGTATAAAATTTCGTTGTTTCCCTTATATAATTTAAACACCCAAATCATTCCCTATACAGTAAAATGTCATGGACCTCTGATCTAATGTTTATATACAGTAAAAGCTCTTTATTAGCGGGGTATACGTTCCATAAATATGCCGGGAATTCAGATCCGTGGATATGAAATGGTAATTAGTTTGGAATCATAAGGGATACGTTCTAAGATTCAAAAATAAAACTAATATGTATCAGAATAAAATCAATTTATTGAGAAATTCGCAATTAAAATTAATCGTTATAATCAGATTTAGAAAAGGGTTTAAAAAAGTTTAGTGATTTTTTCTTGTTTTGAATTTTGAATTAGTCCACTCGGTTACATTTTTTATAAAAGTCGCCTCGACATATACCAACAGTACATACTCATAAGATGCCGATACATTAAGGGGATTCAGTAGTACATGCGCCATAGAGTAAAAACATGCTTATCGGTTCTAGATATCATAAGTTTAATGTTTGGAATAGAAGTTTGAAATTTTGAAGTAAGATAGATAAAGCTTTGTTCTAAAGCCTGTCGAAGGTCATTTTTTATTTTTTTATTTCTATTGAAAATACATGTCCTACAAAAAGCATCAACTTTAAGCACTTGTAAAAACTTTTAATGTTCATGTTACTGGAAACCAAAACATACTGAGTGAGTGTGAACCTTTGTCCTTTACCATAAAAAAAATCTCATATTTATCTCGCAACGTTAAATCACAATGTTTAGAATAGAAACCCATGTTTTCGGAAAAATTCACACTAGGCACGAGCGGTCTATTGCGGTCAATCCCCTTAATAATTGATATCAAATCCGTTTCTGTTTACCGATTACATCCTCGAATAATGAAATTTTTAGCCCCGAATAATGAAAACGCGAATATAGAAACCATGAATAAGAAACTTTTACTGTATTATAATAAATATGTAAAGGAAGACAAGTAAATATTTGATAGATCATAGAATGGAAAATCCTTAGGCATGTAATATGTAGATATGTTCGTAACTATAGACGTAATTTTCTTTTTCAATGGATGCAATGTACAAATATAGCGAAAGGAGATAAGATTACAGTATTTACTTCTGGTGGAATTGTGTATCTATTTTCGTTCATTCTTACCGAACTGATTGAGTATCTTTATTACATAGTGTGGAAATGTACTCTTGAATTTAACTTTTCCAACAAACTGCTTAACGTTTCCAAAGAGTATGGGGACTAAATTAAAAAAATAAATAATAATGTATAAAATATAATTGCAATTGGATCTTAGTTTTTATTGTAACAGTAGATAATATTCGCAAATAGTTAAGGATGTGGGTTGTTCTAGTTTTAGGGAAATGCGAAGTTTGGCTCAGGATAGGAAAGAATGGAGGTACGTGTCCAACCAGTCTTAGGACTGATGACCTTATGGTGATGATGAGATAATATTTGCTACATCAAATTTCGAAAATATACATAATTACTATTCCATGTTGATTTCAAAGTGAATAAATTTTGGAAACATTAGGTATATGCTATAATCGCTTTTCACGATAATATCCTACAAAATTTCCTAGTTGAAAACAGACATTGTCGAAAAGCAGCAAATTTTCAAATAAATCCACCTCCATTACTAAATCCAAGGAATTTGATCTGACCGTGAGCATATACGTATGCTAAATTTATATGATTTAGTGGGTTCCATCGGCCGTCCACCTACACACAAAATTGTAGCATTAACGATAAGTGAAATTTTTTGACGTAATGCTTTAGGACAGTGGAAATGTAATAGGAACGATATACAAAGATCCCATATTAGCCACATTATTCGAGTTTGAATTTAATGTAATTAGTTTTTTGTTACAAAAAGCTCCGAATTGTTCATGTGTTTACTTCTTACGTTAATATACAATATACCAACGTTTCATTCAATGTTTATGGACATTATCAAGGTAATGGTTAAGTAACTGATTCAACATTCTCTATTATTAATAAGAATAAAAGATGTTTTTGCCTTAAAAATTAGCTGGTTCATAATAAATATTAAGTGAAACTTTGGTAGGTATGTTGTCAAAGAAGAAAACGAGTATTTTCCTGAACAATTCAGAGCTTTTTGTATCTTCACAGTTATCACAAAGACAGTGGAAATTAATATCTTATTTTTCGTAAGTTAAAATCGAGTTTTTGCAATAATATTGGTAATTGCTTGTGAATGTCGAATATCGAAATATCAATATTGTTAAAATGACCTAATTAGCGTTATTTAGAAGCTAAGAACTTTTTTATATATATATTTTATCTGATTTGAACTAAAAAATTCCCCAGTCAAATGTAGTTAGTATACTGAATTCTGGTTCAAATAGTTTTGGAAATTCTAAACCTATTTATATTCTACAGTACCTAAAATTTTACAATTTTCTGTTTGAAATACTCGAAGGATACGGTTGATATGTTTTTAAATAATAGCTTTATGGAGATTCATGTACTACGGAATTACAAGTACATCTATAGAAAAATGGGATTAGGTTGTAAAAGTTTCAAACGTTTCGAACCATTTTAATACTTATAAGTAATAATTGTAAAACGAAATACTCATTTGAGTGAAGTTTTTTGACACCATTGGATTCTCTAATTCTAAAAGTTCTAATCTTGTGGTTGTTATCATACATTGAAGTTAAAATTTATTTAATTCATGACTTACTGTATTTGAGAAGTAAATTATGGGGTGTATGAATATTTTTCCAAAATTTCAAACCGTCTACAGCAAGATGGATAGTTTAAGCATATTTTGATAAATAATCCAATGTTGACCGTCTTCAATAAGAACACACCTGTTCAAGTTACTCCTTTTATTCATATTCAATATTTATGGGTAGCATATTTAATCGTTTCTTATGAATGAATGGATAGCCATCCAGTGTTAAACATGCTCCAATAGTGACTAATTAATAACTCAGTCGTTTGCACAATATGCATATATTTATTTAATTAGATACATTTATTTACACCTGTCGTACTTCGTTAATCATTTAAAAAAATTATAACTTTATAAGTACATGCGTTAACGCTTAGATTATTTCTTAAGATATGATGTCATTTTATAATTGGTCAAATTCTGTATCCCATACTTTAATGAAACTCCAATCGTTTGGTCTTAAAAATAGAAATTCCAATGTTTCTGTTTTTTAATAATTGTTATATAATCAAAAATGTCTACTTGAACATTATCAACTGTAGACATATTTTTAATTTTTGGGCTTCCTTACCGAAAAAATTAAAATAGAAGCCTGGGTAAAAAGTTATATTGAACCGCACATTGTCCTACCAAACTGTTAATAGAAACCGATTAAGTTTTTGGTTAGTAATTTATCAAGATTTCGATCTTATTTTATCTCATTAGTACGCCTTGGTAAAAAAATTTTCATTATTTTGTAAGAGGGTATCAATAATTTGGTCTACAAAAAGCAATATTAATTTGAAATCATCTTTTCGATTTTTTATTTACCCACTACAAACTACCTCAAATTAATGAGGGAAAAATTGTTGCTGTTGTCACACCCCCGCCGAGAATCGAACCCGGGACCTTTGACTTTACGCATCAATGTTCCAAAGCCAATGGCCCCGGGTTCGATTCTCGGCGGGGGTGTGACAACAGCAACAATTTTTTCCCTCATTAATTTGAGGTAGTTTGTAGTGGGTAAATAAAAAATCGAAAAGATGATTTCAAATTAATATTGCATATTAATCCACTATTAAGTAACTAACAATGTCATAGGATTTCATACAAAAAGGAATACACGATTATGAATGAATCGGACATAATAAATCCCAAAACGTTCCAGAAAATCTGAAATATATTCTTGATTTACTAATAATAATTTGTGAAACTTCCGTGATTTTTCATATTAGCGTTTTGGTTATTTGTTGCTCATCTATTTGAACTTTAGCTCAATAATTATTTGCATGTTTTTGTAACGTTGTTGTTTTATTTATCGTGTTCCTCGTATTTGTAGTTCTACACAATTTGAGTCAGAATATTAATCACACGGAATCCGATTTGTTCCTTTTATAGTTTTGATGTTATTCTGCAATTTCAGATGATAGATACAAATTGCTGTGGCTCGCCATTTGCTGCTTTATCAGTAATGTGCATGCAAATAAAACATTTTTATTTATAGCGGTTACAGGCATCACCCGCCATCCGTATTAATTCATAAACTGATAAATGCTTTCGAAAAGGTAAACGAAAATAAAATGAAGAATCAACTTACAGCGGACATCCAAATATTTATTTTAAATGCTATGATTATTATAAATATTGACATGCAAGGGAAGAAGAGATAGGGAATGAGTGAATATAAAGATAGGATACGAAACATTAAGAGAAGTCGTTGATTTTCGGTATCTAGGAAATTCAGGATGGAAGGAGCAGTAGAGATATAAAACAAACATGTACTTTTATGCTCGCAAACGGTAAATTTAGAAATTTGAAAAAGGTTGTTGAAGATGTATGTCTGGAGCACGGCTCTGTATGGGTAGGAAATGTGGACGGTTTAAGACTCACAACGACAAAAACTATTTATTTACACTAATTATTATAGAACGAAAAAACATTATTAAATTATTACTACACTTAGGTAATTATTCTGTTTATTTACACTACTGTTACTATTCACTGTTCTATTTATTTCACCTCTATCACTGTCAATTTATCTCTTGATTAACTTCTGCAACGGTCAATTTATTTCTACTCCACTTCGGCGATCTTCTCTTCCTTTTTATACTCCCTTGCCTTCTTTCGGGAACATTCTCCAGCCGTCCAGAGAAGTCTCGTTTTCTTTGAAAGGTTTAATTGCTTTCCCGGAACGCAGGTACGACACACACGTTTACAGATACGGCGCACATCAAGAAAAGCGCCCGCGGCTAGTCGGCGAATCGATAAGCCGCTCACACACACGTATGCCCGATCGCACACAAACACGCTCGTGGTCGCTACAATATCATAGGTAGAAAAAGTTAGAAATGAAGAGGTGTTAGAAAGAATAGAAGAACAGGGGACGCTATAAAAGTCAGACGAGATAGGTTGGTAGGACGCTTTCTCAGGCATGAAGGGCTATTTCGAGACATTTAGAAGCAGAAACAGAAACAGGATCACATTACTGTTCACAAATAGTTAAGAGTGAGGGATGTTCTAGTTTTAAGGAAATGTAAAGATTAGCTCAGAACAGGAAAGAGTGGTGATGCATGTCCAACCAGTCTTACCACTGTCGATTCTATGACGTTGATGATTATGATTAAGGATTTTCCAAATGCACAAAAGAACAAACTTTAAATTGTTAAATATTTTACTATAACATACATAATTGTAACTGGTTGTCAAATATGTACATTTCTAAATGTTGAATTTTCTTTTCAGAAGACGTAAATCACACTTTTGGGCCACTTGACGGAAGTATTTACGCAACCATAGCAAAGAAACCGGAGCTGTCACCCGGTGCCGTTTCTAGTCCCTTGACTGTGTCCATGGACTCTGGTATTTCTTCTGCAGGTAATATTACACTTGTTATACATTTTTTATTATAACAAAGTTCATACTCAACCGGTTTGAAGGTAGTTTTATTACACTTTTTCAACTTACTCTCGGAACGGATGTAGAATAGTTGTTGTACTTACATAAGTCTAGGTAAATTTACTTTTTACGAATATTCTCTTTAAGTGTGCACTAAATGTTATTACCTACAAAATTATGCAATGTTTTGTTTTCGAGAAAAATAATTTTAAGTGCAAGGCTTTCGTCAAACTGGCATTAATCCAAACACTAGTGGTGCATTCGCATGTGTTTGAAAATAATTAATTGCGTACATATACAGAGGAGAAAAGTGTATTACGTTCAATTTATTTTTGAAATTATTTATTACTTTTGCTTGTAATGGAAATATGCGAGGTTGCATGCATTAAATGACTGAAGAAGAAAAAAAATTGATTCAATTCCTTGCCTACACAAATACCCTTTTAAAGGTATCCAAAAAAAAAAAATGCGTTTAGTTTGTATAAAACTAAACAATCAAATAAAAATAGGTTTTATCCAGAAACCTTGCATTCTTTCGTTCAGATTAAGAAAAGCAAACCGTTTAGGCATTCCACGTAAAATTATAAACAAAACTAATTAGGTGCGCTTGTGGGGGCAGGTCACCAGCAGAACGCCAACACGAACGCCTCAACGAGTCCCCCTCCGACTGCTCAACCGTCCCCCCTAACCCCCGAAGATCAGCATCGCGAATTGGACGAATTGCTATCGGATATGATGCTCACCGTTCAGAACATTCCCGACATCAAACCGCGACAACAGCAAAACTCGGATTGCGATTCCTCGTCGGCGACGACATTCAACCTCGACAATGTCCGATACATAGACGAAGAAGAAGACAAGAATATTCCATACCACGCTCGACAAGATAGTAAACCATTTACGTACGGCGTCAATTCAAACATGATCGGGGATTCGAAGAAATTATCCAGTCCTAGCCTGGTGCGAAAAGCGAGCTTTAATAAAAGCTCAGGAGATACATTGAAAAAAGTTCAGACGCAAGTATATCCGAACGCTACCTACAAGAGCAGCAACTATTCGAGCCCTTCCAGCAACTACAATTCTTCCACGTATAATTCTTCCATTTACAATACTTCAGACTATTCCGATATCGGTTCTAAATACAACTATTCTACATTACCACCCAAGAGAGATCCTATTGACAGTATCTTTACACCCAGTGCTTTAAGTGCGAGTGATCCTTATAAGAAAGAGTTTCGGGAAGAATTTTACAAGGACGAAGTTAAAAGATACGATCCGCTGAAGAGGAGTCACACCGATGGGACTATCAAGAGAAGCCTGGATAACTATTCGGATTACAGAAGTATTGGATCGCCTGTGTCGAGTCCATTGTCGGACGGGAATTTGTCGCCTCCTAGTGCCTTCAGGAGCTCACCAAAGCAGGAAGGGTGAGTCTATTAATCAAAAGCTCAATATCATAACTTCTCAGTTCGTAGGTACATATAGTGTGTTTTAAAAATTTTAAATGCAGGATTGTGTACCTTTTAGTGGTATGTTGTTTATTCTGGAATCTAAAAATGAAATATGAAACTTTATCGCAACTAATGTTGCTGATAGCTGTAAAACTAGAAATTTAAATTACCAGAATCACTTATTTTTTGTATAATAATTTATATCTTAATTAGTATATATGCCACCGAGAGAACGACCTTTTCGTATAGTACGATTTTCACTTCTAAAAAAGGCGTTGACTTGTTCTGCATATATTATAGTTAAATTAGGATTTGAATTATGCAAATGTTTTAACGGGTTATTACGCAAACAAAACGTCTACAGCATGTAAAAGTATTACTATAAGTATCCTTGAACTTGATTTTTTACATTGCGAGCGCCATATGTCCGCCGTTTCTCTTCAACTGCTGATATCGTCTCGCTCAGAGACTCGTTCAACTTTTTTCTTGACAAATCGTGTTATTTACGGCAACTACTAGTCGAAGATGACGATAAATGGACGTAATACGTCGAAGGTTTTTCTTAAAAAAGAAGTCAGCGAGCATTTGTTGTTTAACCTACATACGGCTCACACAACTGCTTAACAATGTTAGCTATAGGTAATACTCTTTGTCGGAAAGGAATATTATGGTCTTATATGTATTTTTAAAACCTGACAATTGCCATTCCTGAAAGCAATCAATTTTGTTCTGCAGAGAACTCTTTACAATCAACCTTCTATGTATGTTTAGTAACAGTTTAGGTATTTGCGGTGACAAATTGTGAGTTATGCAAGGATTGTTTCACACTCATTCTGGGTTTTAGAATGCAAACAAATGGATTCGTGTTCTTATACGGCATTAATTCCATGCAATGGACAAACTTAATGAAGAAAGTTGAGGCATTCTATTTGTATCTCTTAGGTCAGTATCCACATTTCCTGGTAAAAGATGATGCACCATTCGCGTGTTTCTTAATGTTTGATGCTCTGTAATTACGAAATTGCAATAAAGTGAAGACAGCGTAAATATCGATTTTTTTTGCGTTAGCAGTTGTTATATTTAATAGGTAATAAATATCCATAATCAATAAAATAAGCATTTACATAAAAATATATAAAATACTACCTAGTACATGCTTATTAGAAAAACAACAACAGACTTATGGTCTTTTTTATACATATAAGGTCAGTAATATGTTCTCGAGTTTTTAAAACTCTGACAACTATCGACACTATTTTCTTTAGAAGTCATGACAATCTCGCATGTATGACAGAAAATTTCAGCATTTAGGGCAATTATTGTGTGAATAAATAGAACAAGACCAATGTTAATCGAAGAAAAGAAACAGTCATTTTCATTAACAGCTGTAATTCAATAAGGAAATAAATTATAACCGAGTTTATTAGGGATTGTCCCTGCCGCGAACTATGTTATTATCTCTTCAATTTTTATTGTTTGAAGTCACCTTTGAAGCTATTAAACAATTGAATGAAATGATTAGATATTATACAATGTTATACGAGCCAATGATGATTTTAGTAAAAATAGCATATGACGAAATACATGCTGCAGACTAGTAAATTTTTAACGCTCCTTTGGCGATCGTGAATAGTGGGTAGATCGACTTGCCTTTGTTTAATTTCTACATGATTGAATTAGTAGAGTAGGTATGTTATAATCTTTATAATCTACCCATTATTTATGTACAATTAATACCTAGCAAAATATTTCCAGAAGTCATATGAAAACAATAGTAAAACTGCTTGTACAATTATTGTACGAAAGTTAGATACTTAATTTAGATATGATAGTTTTACGTTATATCAGATACTTACGATAAATAGAAAAAAGTAATGAATTTTATTACTCCGTAAATCCGAAATTCTCAGAAAATTATGTAATTAGAAGAATTAAAGAACCTAAAAAATCTGATTCCCTATTAAACTCTGTCTGAATCCACAGGAACCTTAATTATGAAATACGGTAGTATCACTGTCCTTCAGCTGCTTATGACCTGCGACTGTGGCATAGTTCCAGCTTTTTAGCTTGGCGGTGATTTTTGAAACCTAATTTTTATTAAAAACTAGCTTTTCCCCGCGGCTTCGCTTGCAGAAACTAATATTGTTTCTCCATAAAACCTTTTAACTCCCAATTCACCCTTACAGCGTTTTAATTTTATGTAATGTCGCCATCTTAGATTTCAAATACAAACGTAGCAACAACATTCCATCCTTAAGGGTTGATTTTTAAAAATTGCCAAAACACGTATTTGCTTAATTTCAACAGTGAGCAACCTTCGAGTAAATCCTAGTACAAATAAAATATACCCCATGGAAACGTTGCAACCTCTTTTCATTTAATTAATAATATCAAACTGCATATATACCAAGTTTCAAGTAAATTCAACCCAAATAAAGTATGTTCCAAACATAAATTGCAACAGCTTTTTACCCCTAACATCCCTTTGGAGGTTGACTTTCAAAATGTCGAGATAGGTCTTTCAGAAATTAAATGAGAAACCATAATGAATAGATTAAGTTTCAAGTAAATCTGACCACAAATAATATATGTTCCATTTAAACATTGCAACTCATNGTATACACGCTGTAACATCCACGTGAAATAAAGTTATCTAATATTAAAATTTTCCTTCGTGTATAGACACACATTTAGAGCAATTCCTAATTGTTTAATTTACGTAATTTACAAAATGATTTGTGCCAACCACCCTCTTTACTATTTTTTTACACCAAATCAGTATTTAACGTAAGGTTATTCTTGCTTGATAATTCGTCCTTTGTACTATCTTCCCAAAGATAATATTAATATTTTTTCATTTGTTAGACAATTCGTAAATTTATTACTAAAATAAAAAATAAAATAAGAATACTCCCACCTGTACAGTAACATAAACAGAAATAAAACTGAGATATAGGCACCTAATTTAATTTGTTGTGTAGGCTCCTGAAGATCTAAAAAGGAGAAATACGTACCTATTTATGAATTAATAAATTATATGGTGAAAATTTACATGTTTAACTCCAATTAATATTGATGCAGACTTTGAATTTGGGGAAGGAAAACAAATAAATCGAAATGTGGAAACGCCTTACCAGTATATTAATATTAATCGGATTATTATTATTATTGAATAATGTCGAATATTAAACAATAATATATTCATTGCATTACAAAATGTCTCCGGTATGTCGTAGTTGCACCCCGCATTAAAAAAAAAAACTCTTCACAAATGTATACCTATTCCTATCTATTACATTATTATTATAATTTTCTATACATCCTTGTAAAAAATTTACTCGTTTGAAACAGGACCTATAGNTATATAGATTTTAATTGAAGTAATGTTGCTAACATTGTCTACCATAATGTTATTTGTTTTACTATTCCTGCATCGCTGTTTTTTGCAATCCTGTTCAACTTGTAGATATTTCTCAAAACAAAAATATCCTTCTGATCCATAAACAAACAGTTCTAATTTACGTTTGCATATAAACGGATTTCCGGTGTGCACTGTGTACTTTCATCTTTCATGTTTTGATTGTTTTCCTGTCTTTTAATAATTCTACAGTTTATCTGACAAACGTTTGTTGCTATGATGAAATGTTGTTTTCCAGATGAAACAGCCTTATGCGTGTCCGAATAAATTCGTTGTCCCAATTCCCCACTGAAACGCGGACTAATTCGATGCCAAGGCCATTGCGGTGGCAGATGTCGAATTTAGGATGAAATACGATACCCTACTAACGAACTATGAATTCGTATTTCGCGATTAGTCTCATGTATTTGTTAGAGCTGTCCCAGTCTAGCACTTAAAATTTATTGTCCTTGTGGTGAAAATGTACCCGTTTCCATGTCATCTTCATTTAATTGTATAATACACTATGCACTTTTGACGCCAGTAGTCATTAATTGCAGTATTAAAATTACATTGAATCATTAACTACTTCTGCAAATAGACGAAACTGGTAGGATATTAGTATTGTAAAAGGGGTCCTTTTTGATGAATAATAAATAGCTACTGGCCTTTTTGTTGAATTCGAATATGAGTAAAAACAGAGATATGTTTCTATAAAAAAGGATTTCATAATTATACATTACTAAAGCTTCTTACTGCACGTTTTCTGAGTCAGATCGAATAATATGTAGCAATATTTTGAAATGTAGAGGTAGATAATACGGAGCTTCCCTACAACAGACGAAGCAAAATAAATTTATAAAAAACTTTTCACTGTTTTGTAAAAGTTTCAACATTAACATTTCTATAGTACGAGTTTAACTAAAAAAATTTGTACTACTTGATTGATTGATATAGAGAATCCTGTATTTCTATTGGTCTACTTAAAGCGTATTGCTAAAGAATTTCTTCTGAATTTTTTTATGCTTTTCAACAAAAAACGTGTCGAACGAATAAAATACGAACAATTAGAGTAATTGCGCAAAATATAAGTCACTGCATATTCCACCTGCTCAAAATGTAGGTACTAACGGGCCAATGCAGCTATGTCAGCTAGTATTAAAAATGAAGTAAAAAAATGATTACTGCAATCTAGCGATTGTCAATTTATAAAACACACTATGTATGTATCCTACCCTTGATGTAGTTACTTCCATTAGTTTCAAAAAACAAAAACAACCAAACTAGTCAACTCTGATTTTGTTGGTTGCTTAGTTTCATTTTTAATCTCCTAAATAGGTATTCATCGACAATCAACGGTAACCTAACATGGCTTCAACGTCAACAATTAAAACTAAAGGAACGTCGAGAACAACAACTCAGGGACGAGCGACAACCCCATGAGACACGACTTCTCTCGGAATTGAGGCAAGTGCATAGTCGACACTTACGACCATCGGCAAGTCATCGTGCAGACGGTTATACGAGTGACACGACGGCTTTCGCTGACGACGACGAGGACTTTACGGTACCATTGCACATTAACACAACATCCTCAAAGAACATATCTTCTCCGAGCTCTCCACACAGTGGTAGCGCTTTGCGTAATTTCAGCTCTTCGCAAACTTCAATCTACTCGAACACCACCCCTAGGCACGAACGTCCCTTCATGGCAGTCAAACGAGCTCACGAAGTACAGAAGTATGCTGAAGTAAGTAAACTCATAATTAAACAGTTAGATTGTTTCAAGGTTTATATCCTAAGTTCATTTGCGAATATTCATTAAAATTTAGCATTTTTGACACCTACTAGAACTAATTCTGAACGAAAGTGAACCGGGCCTTATGTTCTTCCCCGTGTAAACTTAGAATTACAGTAAGAGCTTCTTATTCGCGGGGTATACGTTCCATAAATATGCCGCGAATATAGAAACCGTGGATATGGAATAGTAATTATGTAGTATGGAATCATAAGGGATACGTTGTACGGTTCCAAAATAAAACCAATATGTATCAGAATAAAATCAATTTATTCAGAAATTCGCAATTAAAATTAATCGTTATTTAGGTTTATAAGCTTTAGGCAAGGGTGTAAAAATTTGGTGTTTTTTCTTGTTTTGAATTTTGAAATTAGTCTACTCTTTTACATCTTTTATAAAAGTCGCCTCGGCACGAGCCAACAGTACATACTAGAAAGATGCCGGACGATACATTAAGGGGATTCAGTAGTACACGCGCCGTAGAGTAAAAACATGATTATCGGTTCTAGATATCATGAGTTTAGTGTTTGGAACAGAGGTTTGAAATTTTGTAGTAAGATAGATGTTTTTTGTTGAGGTTCGATTAAAACAATATATCTTTTCTCAACGGGTGTACTGCTGTACCACATATATAAATACCTGATCGAAGGACCACCGTATAAATAAGACACGGAACTGTAAAATGTATATGTACATTTATTTACACTTTTACATAAGTAACAACTGATTATGAGAATTGTTCTCAGCTGAGTCTACCTTAGACTCTGGAAACTCAAAGTGGAGTTTTTAGTTGAAATGTTTTAGAACGAATCGAATCTTCGACTTCGACTTCGACTACGACTACTTATTTTTTTGACAAATTTTAGTATTTATGTTACCCTTCTGATGGAAGGGGCAACAACCAGAATTGTGTGTACTAACACACACACACAAACAAATTATGCCTGGTCCTAAGAAATTCAATAGAACTACAAACTAGGTATTTATAATATTGAATAGTGATTGAAAATTCCAAATGACTAATAGGTAGGTATACAGGAATGAGAGGTACAAAAGAGGTAATAAAACTATTTACAATGGGGGTAAGAAATATATACAGATTATGGGGTTTTTCTTAGGACCAACTTACGACTAATAGCCTATAATAATGTAATGCCTACTGCTTGATCAAATAAATGTTATGATTATAAGTTTAAAATATTTACAAATATCGGCAATAGTCTTTTGCGCCGAAACATGCCGGCCGCGTTGAAAGCGTTGCTTTCAAAACCTTTTATCCATTAACACTAAGATTGTCACTAAAAGGTAGGGCACATAATTTAGTGACTGATCGCTTTAATA
The DNA here is from genome assembly GCF_000699045.2 of Agrilus planipennis. Lineage (NCBI taxonomy): Eukaryota > Metazoa > Arthropoda > Insecta > Coleoptera > Buprestidae > Agrilus > Agrilus planipennis. Next base: position 794,146 of record NW_020438867.1, on the reverse strand, counting down.
TAGCACCGTTGGATGTTCTAATAGACACTACTCGTACGACGTTATCGTCACCAGGGTGCAATTTGGTCACACGACCTATACGCCACTGACACGGGGGGGTATTGTCCTCACGCACTAACACCACGGTTCCAATCTTCAGGACGTTGATAATGTTTTTCTTCCATTTGGTCCGAACCTGCATTTCGCTTACATACTCCTTGCTCCAGCGTTTCCAAAAGTGTTGGAGTATCCGTTGAATGTGTTGAAATTTACTGAGGCGGTTTTCGGGAACCTCCAACAAATTCTCGTCCGGAAGCGCTGTTAGTTTCCTTCCGATTAAGAAGTGAGAAGGAGTAAGGGGTTCGAGATCATTGGGATCACACGATAAAGGAGTTAAGGGACGGGAATTGAGAACTGATTCGATTTGTGTTAAGAGAGTATAAAACTCTTCGAAATCGAAATGAGTATTTTTTGTTACTCGCTTTAAATGACCCTTTATGGACTTCACTCCAGCTTCCCATAATCCTCCAAAGTGAGGTGAAGTGGGTGGAGTGAAATGCCAACTGATTCCATTATCATTAGCAAAATCGATAATCTTACTTTGATTGTTTTTACTTTGAAGCATGTGTTTTAATTCAATCAGATCATTATGAGCACCTCTGAAATATGTTCCGTTATCAGAATAAATATTAGAGGGCCTTCCCCTCCTTGAAATAAAGCGCCTTAGCATAGATAAAAATGCGTCTGATGTTAGACTGGTTGTGAGGTCTAAATGTACCGCCTTTGTAGAAAAACAAACAAAAATGCATATGTACGCCTTTATGAGTTGGGCGCCGCGACCTTTTTTAGATTTTATAAAAATTGGACCTGCGTAATCGACGCCGCAATTAAAAAATGGTGGTGACGGGATAATTCTTTCTTTAGGAAGATTTCCCATGATATGTGCGATTGACTTTGGCTTCGCGCGGAAACAAGTTACGCAGTCGTGTGTAATTTTACGTGCCAGATTTCTTCCAGAGAGTGGCCAATATTTATCGCGAATGGACGAAAGTAATTGATTTGGTCCACAATGAAGCAACCGAATATGTTCGAAATTAAATATTAATTTTGTAAGAAAATGGGAGGAGTGTAAAATAATCGGATGCTTTTTATCAAACGAGTATTCAGCCCTTTCAATCCGACCTCCTACACGTAAAATACCATCAGTATCTAAGAATGGGTTCAATGAAAGTAAGGAGTTTTTTGTATCTAATCGTTTGCCTTGTTTTAGCTTATGTATTTCGCTTGCGTAATTAGCTCTCTGAGACATTTTTAATAACAATATGAGTGATTTTTTCATTTCATTTTGTGAAACCGGACCCATTAATCTTTGATTATATGGTAACTTTAAATTGTTAACGAAGCGAAGACAATATGCAACAACACGCTGTAATTTTACTAATGATGAAAATTTAGATAGACATTCTAAATTGCTCGTTTCTACGGAAAGAGTAGTGACTAACCTTTCTTCTAAATTTGTATTTTTGAAATTACTACAGGGTGTTGGCCATCGCTCTTCAACCTCTGATAACCAATGAGGTCCGTGCCACCATAATAGGGTGTCGTTTAATGAAGACGCTTCTATTCCGCGTGAAACTAAATCCGCGGGATTTTCATCTGTCCTAATATGCCTCCAATTGTGAATGTGAGTTAAAGTTTGAATTTCTGAAACTCGGTTGCAAACAAAGGTCTTCCATTTACTTGGGGCTGCGTTTATCCAACTTAACACGATTGTTGAATCGCACCAAAATATGCATTTATTAAATGACATTTTTAACGCTTGTACTGTTTTTTGGTATAATTGAGCTAACAATACTGCTCCACATAATTCTAGCCTCGGAAGTGTAATCGTTTTTAATGGTGCTACACGCGACTTAGAGCATAATAACGAAACCTGATATTGTCCAGCATCGTTCATGCTTCTTGCATAAATGCAGGCGCCGTATGCCTTTTCCGAGGCGTCGCAGAATCCATGTAACTCCACTAATTTAGCATTTTTACATATAATATGTCTAGGAATAGCTAGTGTTTTTAATGAAAATAATTTATTTCGACATTCTATCCATTCGCTATGCAATTCGAACGGTAAAGATTCGTCCCACGATACTTTACATTGCCACAATTTCTGCATCAGTAATTTAGACTTTATAATTATAGGGGCTAATAAACCTAACGGGTCATAAATCTGACATATCGTGGATAATATTGTCCTTTTAGTTATTTGACTGTGTGTTGTAAGATTGCATAGTGAATATTGAAAATTATCTGTTTGAGAATTCCAAACTATCCCTAACGTTTTGGATTCTTGTTCTTTAGAAAAGTTAATTATATTTTGATCTAAATTATTGTCTATGTTAAGTTTATTCAATACAATTGCATCATTGGATGCCCATTTGCGTAATTGAAATTTAGCTGAACCTAAAATGTTTACTATTTGTTCTTGAATCGAAACTGCTTCTTCACGGGAGTCGAAACCTGTTAGCAGATCGTCTACGTAGAAATCATTTTCGATAATATCGGCAGCATTAGAATGACTTTCGCGATGATCATTCGCAAGTTGACTTAAACACCTAATTGCAAGAAAAGGCGCTGATGCCATTCCATATGTTACCGTATTAAGTTTGTAATATTCGATTTCTTTATCAGGACTTGTACGCCAAAGAATGATTTGTAAGGTTTGCTGATCATTGTGTACCATTACCTGACGGTACATTTTGGCTATGTCAGCTGTCAATACAATTTCATGTTTGCGAAAGCGCAAAAGAATTGAAAAAAGGTCGTTTTGGATCGTAGGCCCCACATATTGAATATCGTTAAGCGATAATCCTGAACTACCTTTAGCTGAAGCGTCGAACACAACGCGCAATTTTGTAGTCAAGCTGCTACTTTTTACTACCGGGTGATGAGGTAAAAAATAGTGAGATGTGCTGTGATCACTATTAGGTGAAATCTTAGACATATGACCTAAAGTTTCATATTCTGTCAAAAAATTAGTATACTCTTCCTTTAATTGAGGATCACGGTTTAGTTTCCTCTCTAAGGAATATAAACGTTTTACTGCATGTAACTTGGAATCACCTATAACAGAAGCGTCCTGTTTTAACGGATATTTAACAACGAACCTTCCTGCTGGATCGCGTACCGTATTTTTTGTATAATGTTTCTCGCAATATTGTTCCTCAGGAGAATAATTTTTACGAATATTAGCACATTCTTCGATTCTCCAAAATTTTTCTAAATTATTGTTAAGAATGTCCTCTTTGTTTGATGTTAAACATAAATTTACGTGGGAGATATCATTTGTATTTTCAGAAAATGTGCCACCGATAATCCACCCTAATCTTGTTTTTTGTATATATGGTAAATTTTTCCCCAACTTTTGTTGTCCAACGCACAGCAATTTCCAAAATATACCTGCACCTAATAAAATATCTACTTTCCCCGGTTTATTACATTTAGGGTCTGCTAAACGAATATGATTTGGTATATTTAACTGACGTAAATCAAATGCTTTGTTGGGAAGATAGCCGGTAATTTCATCAATTACTAAACATGATAATGTAGTTGAGAATTCATTTACGCATGATTGCATGCGAATCTCAGTTTTTGACTTTATATTTGATAAATTTTGACTAATACCAATGACAGTTAACTTTAAGGGGTCACGTCTTAGCCCAAGTTTGCGAAAAAACTCTTCAGTGATAAAATTCGACTGAGAACCTGGATCTAAAAGTGCCCTGCATACATGTTCCTTACCGTTACTATCATATACCTTAATTTGCGCGGTTGATAACAACGTTTGATATGTCTCGATATTGCAAGCATGATTTGAATGAGATATTTGTTCCACCTGCGGGTGGTTATCTACAACTATATCCCTATTGTTATGTGTCTCATGAGGAATTACATTGTTATGATTATTGATTTGACTATTACCTGAATTACTGTTTACAGAATTATTACTTATATTAGAATTATTGGGAAATTGAAGGTGCAACAAGGTATTATGTTTTTTGTTACAAATTTGGCATAGACGAGACGTACAATCTCGGGTTTTGTGATTTCTCTTTAAACAATTTAAGCAAAGGTGTAAACGTCTTGCTTGAGAGATCCTTTCTTGTACCGATAGTTTTAAAAACTCACTGCATTCAAACATAGCATGCGATGATTTACAAAGTGAACAAGATACTTTTATCGTGCTAACACAACCCTTAATGTTTGGTTTGTATGTTGGTTTACTGTTGTGGCTATTAACTAGATCAAATTGACCTTTATTGACCTCTACTGACGCTAGAAAATTACATCGTTTTTCTAGAAATTGAATGAATTCACTAAACTGCGGAAATTCACCTTCATGTTTAAATAATTCCCACTCGAATCGAGTTGTTTGGCTTAATTTGGCGCTTACAATGTAAATAAGTAATAAGTCTACAGTTGGCTGCTCGTAATTTTTTAATGATTGCATTATTTTCGATATATCATCTACAAAATGTTGCAGTGAAAGATGTGATTCTTTCTTTAAGAATTCTAAATTAAAGAGCGACTTAATATTATTTTGTATTATAAGTTTCTTATTTTCGAAACGTTTGCATAAGATATCCCATGCTATAGGGTAATTTTCTGACGAAATTTTTAATGACTTAATGGCTTGTGCCGCCTCTCCCTTTAGACATGAAATTAAATAGTAAAATTTCTGAATTTTACTCAAACTATTATTATCATGAATCAGCGAGCCAAACGCATCCCGAAACTCTACCCAATTCTCAAATTCTCCACTAAAACTAGGCAAAGATACACTAGGCAGCTGAATTAAACCGCCATCTATACCTAATTGTGATTGCGGATTCTTAGAGTCAAATGATGAAGATGGTTTATTTACGGTGTGCTTTTCTATAAGAATTTTAGCGCATGCTGTACATTCGTAATAAGTATTTTCAAAAGATTCTAAATCACCTTCATGAATTGGATCATCAGAAAGATTGATTATTTTCGCATGAATTTCTTCATACTCGTTTAAAATAGGTTCTATATTTGATAGACGCATTTTTAACTGTGCTATGGCCCTATCATCAATATCTGATTGCTGTTCTAATTCATGTACCTTGTTTTTAAAGCGAGTTATTCGAGATTTAAGAGTTGCCCTACGATTAATAAACTCTCGTAGTTCATTCGCTCTTACTTCTTCCTGACTCATGATTTTTAAATTGAATCAGTCTCAAGGAAAACACAAAAAAGGTATTAAAAGGGAGATAGGTAAAGGAAATTGCACTTACAGAACGTGTTTCTGAAGAATGTTCAAACTCGGTAGCTGGAGCTGCTGGAATTCCTGAATACGGCTCACAGTTTCGGCTTTCAATGAATCCTGGTGGATAGATGGGCTGGCTGTTTTGGCTTTCGAAAGGAGTCCCAATAGAAGGACCGGGCAGTTAAGCGACGCGTCCCACAACACTGAATATTACGTAATCAGAAATAATCCTTGTTCCTTGGATAATCTCCGAAATAACTACAAGTAGGACTGCACTCAATGTGGACGAATATAACTGGATTTTTTATGTTTTTTATCCGGCTCGAAGGACCAATGTTTTTTGTTGAGGTTCGATTAAAACAATATATCTTTTCTCAACGGGTGTACTGCTGTACCACATATATAAATACCTGATCGNCCTGTTATATGTCATATTCGTCGACTTTTGTGACCAGTACAAACAATCTTAAGAAGAAACCAATGAAGGAGTTAGATATGTAGTCATGTGGGAAGAAAGACAAAATAAAAAAAAGTCGCCCCTAACTTCTGTAAACTCACATTAACCAGCGGATATTTATGTCTCGCCCGCATATCATGTGTTCATTTTCAACATGAAACTAAAACCTCGTTTTTTTTGTGCTAATATATTTTGAGTAGATTATTGCTTAACTTTCTAATTAGGCCTTGTATATGTTCAACTTCGAGTAAAGCCATTAGTAAACCACGCATGTGCGCTGATAGCATTACTCATGTGTAGTGTTACTATTAGAGCATAGACAACTATTAGAGTTAATTCGAGCCTCGGCTAGATCGGTCCGCGTTAAGTAAGATGCGGGTGTAGATTAATTAATTTTGTGGATCAGTGTATCGGCGTAATGCAGAGTGGATTATCAAACTCAACGTAGTACTGGAGATAAAGGTAAAATTATTTTGTCTTATAATTAATCCTATTCTGTGATATTTTATACATATATGTATAGTTAAATGGATTGCCATTGTAGTGGTTTATTAGAGTTTTAATAAATATTAAATAGTGTTGAATGAATTTGTTGATAAATTGTAGGTACAGGTCTTATTCGTAGTGGGTTATGGTTTTTGAAAACAAGCACCACGCAAACTAAAAATTTTTGATTTTTGATTGCTGCAGCATGTAATTTTTGGAACTCGTTACAATGTTGTGAATAAAACACAAAGCGATATTAGGTTTTTATGTAAATTACATTGCACTTGTTTCGTCAAATAGGAATTCGTTCAACTGACGAAATACATAATATATTGAATGCTGGAAAGAAAAAATTTAATGTCTAACATATTATTCGGACACTATTGATGGTTAATTTTTTTGCTTCCTCCCATACATTTTACCTAATTAATTTCGGTATACATCAAAATAAATATAAGCCAAAAAAAGTCTCAAGCAGTACCTTGTACCATTCAAGGTTGTTAAAAGTCATCGCAATATTATTATTCATGTTAAACTGATAAACGCCAATGTGGTTGAGAAAAATTTTAATAAAAACCTGTGTTCTACAAGAAATTTTTAATTGGACATTATTTATTTTTTAGTAACTAATATAATATTTCATAACAACACATAAACTTATTCGTTATAAACATTATATTTATTAAAAATGAAAATGAAAAACAAACATTAAGTATACTCTTTTTTGTCCAACTGTTTCTGCATTACATTTTTTATCGTAGAATTAAAATTTTAAATAATTTGCTATAGTTTATTTGTTATTATTTTTGTGTATGTATACTTTATACTCCGCATTCAAATTTACAATACCAATAATTTTAGTCACTAACCCTTGTGTCCCTTTTAATTACCGGACCAATCGCCCAAAATTTTTATTCGTCAGATATCCCATTCTTTTCCCATATCCATGCCATATTTTTGTACAATTTTTCCAATATAATATTGCATATCTCCTAGCCTTCCCAGAAATTCCATCTAACTGAACCGCTTTTTTTCCTTTTATAATTTCCACCCTTCTACCTGTCTTCTTTCTACTAGTATCAAAAACTCTCCTACAACCATCTCTTCACTCACTTTTCAATATCTTTTTAAAATGTTTAATTTTTTCACTCACTTATGATTTGTTACTTTTCCTACGACTATTCATTATTTTCGATCACCCCTACGTGCTCCTCGTAATCTTTAAATCATTTATTATTTTGTAACTGTAGTCTTTTTTGCTTTTATTAATCTGCTTTATACTCAAATCTTTGTTTTTTTTATTCTCTCCTTCACATTCATTCCTTTCTTTTCTTCCAACAACCCTCCTTCTCCCATTTTTCACTTCAACTAGTCATCTGTATTTTCTTAACAATCATACATTTTGTCGTCATTGTTAAGGAACCTTATTTGTGATATGCCGACGCAGGGACTTTATGGCATAAACATTTTCATATTTTATTATATCTTTAGTGTAAAGCTTATTGTTATTGGACTTAAATATATTTCCGAATTCTACGGTCACGTAGGCAAATTCGCAGAAGCACAAATGAAGGTTTATCCCATGGTTAGTATATTGTGCATTGATGTTACCGTCAATAACCTCGTTATTGGGAGGGATAATTTGTCGATTTCGGAATCTAGTGTACAAAATTTTAAGTTTAATAGAGCAGTTCTTTTGTAGACTCGCTGAGAGTAACTGGACTTTAGTTATTTTCATAAAACATTAATAAAAATCAATATTTATAATAAATTAGAATAAGTCGTAGTTGTAAGTTGTACAATAAATTCGTTATAGGTATTTACAACTCGGCGTTTCTATGGTCCTTCGAGTTATATATGTGGTACAATTGTACAAAAAGTTCGAATCAATAATTTGAATATTTCGAACATAAAAATAAGAAAAGCGCCCGCGGCTAGTCGGCGAATCGATAAGCCGCTCACACACACGTATGCCCGATCGCACACAAACACGCTCGTGGTCGCTACAATATCATAGGTAGAAAAAGTTAGAAATGAAGAGGTGTTAGAAAGAATAGAAGAACAGGGGACGCTATAAAAGTCAGACGAGATAGGTTGGTAGGACGCTTTCTCAGGCATGAAGGGCTATTTCGAGACATTTAGAAGCAGAAACAGAAACAGGATCACATTACTGTTCACAAATAGTTAAGAGTGAGGGATGTTCTAGTTTTAAGGAAATGTAAAGATTAGCTCAGAACAGGAAAGAGTGGTGATGCATGTCCAACCAGTCTTACCACTGTCGATTCTATGACGTTGATGATTATGATTAAGGATTTTCCAAATGCACAAAAGAACAAACTTTAAATTGTTAAATATTTTACTATAACATACATAATTGTAACTGGTTGTCAAATATGTACATTTCTAAATGTTGAATTTTCTTTTCAGAAGACGTAAATCACACTTTTGGGCCACTTGACGGAAGTATTTACGCAACCATAGCAAAGAAACCGGAGCTGTCACCCGGTGCCGTTTCTAGTCCCTTGACTGTGTCCATGGACTCTGGTATTTCTTCTGCAGGTAATATTACACTTGTTATACATTTTTTATTATAACAAAGTTCATACTCAACCGGTTTGAAGGTAGTTTTATTACACTTTTTCAACTTACTCTCGGAACGGATGTAGAATAGTTGTTGTACTTACATAAGTCTAGGTAAATTTACTTTTTACGAATATTCTCTTTAAGTGTGCACTAAATGTTATTACCTACAAAATTATGCAATGTTTTGTTTTCGAGAAAAATAATTTTAAGTGCAAGGCTTTCGTCAAACTGGCATTAATCCAAACACTAGTGGTGCATTCGCATGTGTTTGAAAATAATTAATTGCGTACATATACAGAGGAGAAAAGTGTATTACGTTCAATTTATTTTTGAAATTATTTATTACTTTTGCTTGTAATGGAAATATGCGAGGTTGCATGCATTAAATGACTGAAGAAGAAAAAAAATTGATTCAATTCCTTGCCTACACAAATACCCTTTTAAAGGTATCCAAAAAAAAAAAATGCGTTTAGTTTGTATAAAACTAAACAATCAAATAAAAATAGGTTTTATCCAGAAACCTTGCATTCTTTCGTTCAGATTAAGAAAAGCAAACCGTTTAGGCATTCCACGTAAAATTATAAACAAAACTAATTAGGTGCGCTTGTGGGGGCAGGTCACCAGCAGAACGCCAACACGAACGCCTCAACGAGTCCCCCTCCGACTGCTCAACCGTCCCCCCTAACCCCCGAAGATCAGCATCGCGAATTGGACGAATTGCTATCGGATATGATGCTCACCGTTCAGAACATTCCCGACATCAAACCGCGACAACAGCAAAACTCGGATTGCGATTCCTCGTCGGCGACGACATTCAACCTCGACAATGTCCGATACATAGACGAAGAAGAAGACAAGAATATTCCATACCACGCTCGACAAGATAGTAAACCATTTACGTACGGCGTCAATTCAAACATGATCGGGGATTCGAAGAAATTATCCAGTCCTAGCCTGGTGCGAAAAGCGAGCTTTAATAAAAGCTCAGGAGATACATTGAAAAAAGTTCAGACGCAAGTATATCCGAACGCTACCTACAAGAGCAGCAACTATTCGAGCCCTTCCAGCAACTACAATTCTTCCACGTATAATTCTTCCATTTACAATACTTCAGACTATTCCGATATCGGTTCTAAATACAACTATTCTACATTACCACCCAAGAGAGATCCTATTGACAGTATCTTTACACCCAGTGCTTTAAGTGCGAGTGATCCTTATAAGAAAGAGTTTCGGGAAGAATTTTACAAGGACGAAGTTAAAAGATACGATCCGCTGAAGAGGAGTCACACCGATGGGACTATCAAGAGAAGCCTGGATAACTATTCGGATTACAGAAGTATTGGATCGCCTGTGTCGAGTCCATTGTCGGACGGGAATTTGTCGCCTCCTAGTGCCTTCAGGAGCTCACCAAAGCAGGAAGGGTGAGTCTATTAATCAAAAGCTCAATATCATAACTTCTCAGTTCGTAGGTACATATAGTGTGTTTTAAAAATTTTAAATGCAGGATTGTGTACCTTTTAGTGGTATGTTGTTTATTCTGGAATCTAAAAATGAAATATGAAACTTTATCGCAACTAATGTTGCTGATAGCTGTAAAACTAGAAATTTAAATTACCAGAATCACTTATTTTTTGTATAATAATTTATATCTTAATTAGTATATATGCCACCGAGAGAACGACCTTTTCGTATAGTACGATTTTCACTTCTAAAAAAGGCGTTGACTTGTTCTGCATATATTATAGTTAAATTAGGATTTGAATTATGCAAATGTTTTAACGGGTTATTACGCAAACAAAACGTCTACAGCATGTAAAAGTATTACTATAAGTATCCTTGAACTTGATTTTTTACATTGCGAGCGCCATATGTCCGCCGTTTCTCTTCAACTGCTGATATCGTCTCGCTCAGAGACTCGTTCAACTTTTTTCTTGACAAATCGTGTTATTTACGGCAACTACTAGTCGAAGATGACGATAAATGGACGTAATACGTCGAAGGT
>NW_020438867.1:751436-782812 GCF_000699045.2 Agrilus planipennis | reverse complement strand
AATGTTTTTTGTTGAGGTTCGATTAAAACAATATATCTTTTCTCAACGGGTGTACTGCTGTACCACATATATAAATACCTGATCGAAGGACCACCGTATAAATAAGACACGGAACTGTAAAATGTATATGTACATTTATTTACACTTTTACATAAGTAACAACTGATTATGAGAATTGTTCTCAGCTGAGTCTACCTTAGACTCTGGAAACTCAAAGTGGAGTTTTTAGTTGAAATGTTTTAGAACGAATCGAATCTTCGACTTCGACTTCGACTACGACTCCTTATTTTTTTGACAAATTTTAGTATTTATGTTACCCTTCTGATGGAAGGGGCAACAACCAGAATTGTGTGTACTAACACACACACACAAACAAATTATGCCTGGTCCTAAGAAATTCAATAGAACTACAAACTAGGTATTTATAATATTGAATAGTGATTGAAAATTCCAAATGACTAATAGGTAGGTATACAGGAATGAGAGGTACAAAAGAGGTAATAAAACTATTTACAATGGGGGTAAGAAATATATACAGATTATGGGGTTTTTCTTAGGACCAACTTACGACTAATAGCCTATAATAATGTAATGCCTACTGCTTGATCAAATAAATGTTATGATTATAAGTTTAAAATATTTACAAATATCGGCAATAGTCTTTTGCGCCGAAACAATAGATAAAGCTTTGTTCTAAAGCCTGTCGAAGGCCATTTTTTAATTTCTACTGGAAATACGTGTCCTACAAGAAGCATCAACTTTAAGCACTTGTAGAAGCTTTTAATGACCATATTATTGAAAACCAAAAACGTACCGAGTTAGTGTGTACCTTTGTCTGTTACCATACAAAAAAATCACATATTTATCTCACAGCGTTAAATCACAATGTTTATGATAGAAACCTAGATTTTCGGAAAAATTCACAATAGGCGCGAGCTTTCTATTACGGTCGATCCTCTTAATAAATGACACCGAATCTTTTTCTGTTTACCGATTGCAACCGCGAATAATGAAATTTTTAGTCGCGAATACAGGAACTGGGCTGCAATTTTTTCACCAGCGAATAATGAAAACGCGAATAAGGAAACCGTGAATAAGGAACTTTTCCTGTATCATTTTTTGATGTAGATATTGTACATTTTATCAAGAAGATTGATTTTTTTAACCAGTTACTAATGTTAACTGTGAATAGTCGAACAAATTTTAAACAAATAACTCATTTGTACAGTTACTACTTAACATTTAGTTAGTATCACATCTGGTAAGTAATATCATATTTTTTTTACATACACTCTGTTAATATACGTAATGGCCCACGATCGTCGATTATGTATAGAGTATGTATATTAGTTGATCTTGTAATATACAAACCACGTGTGTAGGGCAAATTAGCACCTCAGATTAACCTTTTAGATGTCGTCGTCTCCAGCATCAATTCTAGCTGCAAATCCATTAGGGAACGTGATTCGTTCTCCAAGCCGTGGAGTAGATTCCACTGATAGTGGACTACTGTCTCTTGTCGAGAAAGAAAGCTACGCCATGAAACAAGGGCCTACACCTACCATGGTGGGTACCATGCCTTCACAAAATTCCTTTAACTCATCTAATCAAAGCACACTTATCATCAACGAAACTGAACACAAAACCAATCCCATGCAGCATGATGCGCTTGCCGATTTAATCGCTAGCTTGTCTAATGGATCTGATACCTCTAATGATAGTCCTAATTCCGCAACTAATTGGCAGGTATCTACTAATATTTTTCTACTTATTTTTTTCCTTTCACACATTAACTATTATTGACCAAATGCCGGATGAAGTAGATAAATTGGATTCCATCTGATTAACACTAATAAGCACATATTAAGCCATTTTTGAAATCATTTAGACCGAATGACATTTTTAATTATTAATAGTAGTTAATATGAAATATTAATGTGAAAATCCACTACAAACTACCTCAGGGATGACAACAACAACAAAAATTTTCCCTCATTAACCTGAGGTAGTTTGTAGTGGATGGAAAATTAAAAATGAATTTTCACATTAATATTTCATTTAGACCTATTTGAATATTTCTTTTGCCAGCTGTAGATATTATAAGTATAACGTATTTGTTAAGGTTTTTAATTTGTTTTTGGTCTTTTTATACTTCTAGCACACTAATTATTTTTATATGTAGATATTAATTAATAGCAATTTAAAGAAAAGAGTTGTTTTCCATTTCATCCTTTTTAATAATATTCAAATCAAAGATTCCCATAATCTATTTATCTATATAACTTTTCTTGTTTTTATTTATGCATTACAATGATTGTTGATGTTAGTATTTATAATTATAAGTTATAGATAAAATGATTCTTGTGGAAATCAATTTGTTTAAGTATATATTCGGAAAGTTTGTGACATGTCGTGCATTAAAAAGAAAACTTTGTGTAACTCATTAATCGTATTTTTTTTTGTTTCTTTAAAAAGTATCGAGAAGAATCGGTTTCATCCTGGCGCACACAGTCCGCTAGTGAGGTCGAAACCAGTCCACCCAGAAGTGTATCTCCACGTCCACAAACTCCGGCCTTCCCCGTACATTCTCGAACTCCCTACATGAATTCTTCGACCCCGACAGTACAATTCGATTTACCAACCGAACGACTACCACCCAAGAGTCCTACAACCCAGCGGTAAGTTAACAATATCAAATTTTTGTTGTTATATAACAAATAAACATCATAAGATATTTCAACTTTTTTTTTTTCATAAATATATTACTGTTTTTGGAGTTTTAATTTATTTATTATTTAATTTTGTTTGGAAAAACTTATTTAATTATTTACTTCGTTTCCATAAGTTCGTGGGAAAATTGTTTTTAATTTGTTTCAAGGCCCTTTTTATTATTCATAGCTCTTAATTGTTACACTACCGCTAATTAACGATCAAGTGTATTGCACAAAACTAGGCAAATTTTATATTAGTATCATATGAAATACTTTAAAAAACTTTTAATAGTGGTTAATATTTAATATTAATGTGAAAATTAATTTAAATTTTCATCCACTGCAAATTAATAAAGAAAAATTGTTGTTGCTGTCACGCCCTCGCCGGGAATCGAACTCGGGACCTTCCGGTAATCGGGTAATTTATAGTGGAGAAAAATTAAATAAATTTTGACGTTAATATTAAAAATTTATATTATCCAAAATTTTAACATATGCTGCACTATTCAAAAGTAATTCTGCCTATATGTTACTAATTAACACTTATCTTTGGTGGCGTTATTGTCTACTTGCATTCTTCCTTATTTCTAGAATTGTCCTTATCTTTTTGTTTTATACAAAATTTATCTTTTATTTGGTTATATCAAAAATGTACTTTCTAGACATATGAGTTATCCAACCACTTCAAGTCTTAAATATTATAGGCACGGAACCTATCCTACTGAGAGGTAATTGAGAATTTTCTCTAAAGCATGTTATCAAATGATTGAATCAGTAGGGAGTAAATATCAACGTTTGTGAATAGCATGATTTTGACTAAAGTATGAGTACATAGGTACTGTATAATCATTCAATGTTTTAAAATTTATGCAAACACATTTTATTTGTTATCATTATCGTTAGTTTTGTAAAGAAAATGTGAGTTGTATAATTGAAAATCGACAAAATTATTTTCCGTATTTTTATAACGTATATTGCAGTTATCATTCATTTAGTTCAACTTGCATGATTACAAAAAATCAATAATTTTGTTGCACGTAAGGGGGTGAAAATATATTTTACTTCAAATTTATTTTTCGCTGCTACTCTAACACTTCCTTTCGGTAGTTAATATTTACTAAAAAGTAGTAACTAACTAACCGATAAAATAATTCGAATAAAATAATTCGAAGTGGTCTGTATTCTGTCGAAACTGCCAGATGCGGATCGCGATTTCGATCTTTTTGGATCTCATCAGCGCGTCGCAGGCAGCTCCGACAGAACACAGACCAACTTTTACCTGCTGTCTTAACAGTGCGTTTCAGAAAATACTACAAACGGCACAGTGAGCGCCATCTGTAGCACGATGCTACATTTTAGGATTACGTATTTTTCAACAAGGTCCACTTGTGTGGATATCTACTTGCTGAAAACGAATCCTGGCGTAGCCAACCTCAACGTGATGGGCACGTTAGCTTAATCGAATAAAATAATTCGAAGTGGTCTGTATTCTGTCGAAACTGCCAGACGCGGATCGCGATTTCGATCTTTTTGGATCTCATCAGCGCGTCGCAGGCATACGTAATCCTAAAATGTAGCATCGTGCTACAGATGGCGCTCACTGTGCCGTTTGTAGTATTAACTAACCTATAGTTTGTAATTATTTGATAAGTTTGCATTTCGTATAATGTTCCCTTTAAACATGTTTCATTTGATTGATAACTTAAAAAATACTTGAAAAACCGCACTTAAAATAGGAAATTTTTATTCACTAAAATATGCAGAAACAAAACGAAACTATTTTAAGTATTAAGTCATTACTTTTTCTGGTAATAGCAAGGACCGTCCGACATCTCCTAACGACTTAGTTAACGGAGGTGAAACATACAATTACACTCAAAAAAGTCCGTTACAAAATGGCTCTGCATCCCCAACTATTTATTACGGCAGCTCTAGAAGAAGTTCTGTACATTCAGAATCTCCACACGAGGTATCTCCCGCCCATGTTAAATTTGTACGCGACACCTCCAAGTTCTGGTACAAATCCACAATATCACGTGATCAAGGTACATCCCTCGTATCGCTTTATAACTATAATGAATTTTATCTTAGAATAATTCTCTTTAGCAATTAACATGCTGCGCGATCAGCCTCCTGGTACATTCGTAGTTCGCGATTCCAACTCATTCCCGGGAGCTTTTGGACTGGCGTTGAAGGTGGCAACTTTACCATCAAATGTTCAGACGAAATCTCCAAACACCGATGAATACGTTCGCCACTTTTTAATTGAACCAACTTCTAGAGGCGTCAGGCTTAAAGGTTGTGCAAATGAGCCCGTTTTTAGTTCATTATCTGCGTTAATCTATCAGCATTCAGTCACCCAAATGGCCCTTCCGTGCCGACTGGTTCTCCCGGAAGGCGACATAAAACCTATGGAAATCGCGACGAACCCTGCACAACAGCTTTTCAATAGAGGGGCCGCTTGCAACGTTTTGTATTTGTACTCTGTCGATATGGAATCTTTAACTGGTCCCCAAGCTGTCAGAAAAGCTGTATTAGATCTATTTCAAAAATCACCTCAACCAACCGCTACTGTTGTCCATTTCAAAGTTAATGGACAAGGGATTACCTTGACTGACAGCAAGAGAAAATTATTTTTCAGAAGACATTATCCAACCAATACGATATCCCACTGTGGTATAGATCCTGATGAACATAGATGGACGGTCACCGATGATTCGAGAGTAGCCAATAGTCAAAAGTAAGTAAGAACATTTTCATCATCATCATCTTAAGGTCGTCAGTTTTAAGACTGATTGGACACGCACCTCCACTCTTTCCTATCCTGAGCTAATCTTCGCATTTCCCCAAAACTAGAATATTCACCAATCTAATCTACCTCTACTCCTCTTAAGTCCTATTTGTGCTTCTAATAATCCTCTGTTCTCCTATTCATCCTAACATACGAAGAAAAAGGAAAAACGAAAATTTACCTAAATATTAAAGAGATATTTATAATTTATCCCACTAGCCCGTTGTTTCGTAAGCGAAAATAATAAAAATTAGAATTTGGACCCAAATTTATAAAAATAAAATTCCAGCAGAAATAAATTTACTAGGTGATTTAGTTGATATTACAAATTTAATTGTAATAATTAAGAAACTTGAAATAATTTTTAAAGAAACATGTCAAAATTGAGATTATTAGAAGTTACCTAATAAATTTTACTATTTCTACGGTAAACTCGAGCCATATACAATCAAAAATGTCATAAAAATTTAGTTTTTTCCGTGTACCTCTTCATTTCTAACCTTTTTTTCCCATCGCGCCCACCGTCCATGTTTCGCACCTGTACAGCGCCGCGTTCAAACTTTGGAATTTGTACAGAACGTTTTATTTAAATAAATTTCTTAGAACGTTTTCAGTAATTGATAATTGTTTATACTTTCGTATTTTAAGTACGCGTTTCTTTTTCAGTCGAATATTTGGTTTTGTTGCAAGAAAACCAGCAAGAAGTGCAGATAATCAGTGTCATTTATTTGCCGAATTGGAACCAGAACAACCGGCGTCCGCAATAGTAAATTTTGTGAACAGAATTTTAACATCAAGCGGCGCACGACCATCAATGTTATAAAAAAAGAAATCCTTTAATATACACGAAAACTTAACAGTTCTTGTAAGAATTAGCGACCACATCCCAACAATTTTTTTTAATGAATACAAAGCTATATGAAAATACGTTTTAAAATTTGCACAAGTAAACCAAAAAATTTATTAATGTTATTCTTTAAACGCATTTATTGTTTCTGTTGTTTTAACGTCTTTCCTTTAATATCGTTCGTCTTCTGCACCTGTTTGTCTAATTTAATTTGTTTGCTAGTCTTAATGTTAGTAATGTCTCACCTTGTTTGCTTTCTTTTCAAAAAAATTAAAATTAATAATAGTATTTCTGTGAAATATAATGTTATGAAATTATTGTAAATATATCTATTGACACTTAGTGCCTAAAAACGTTAAATAAGAATTTACAGTTAACATGTTTAAATGTTAGGATAATCAATACGATACATATAAAAGATAATCACACAAATCTACATATACCGAGGGCATGATTTACATGTAAGTATACAAATTGATTCATGCTATTGTCAAGCTTTGAAGTGCTTTAATAAATATAGATTTTATTTTATGTATTTTAAGCTTCAGTTGATTAATTAACAGTGTTGTTTATTATCAACTACATACCTACATTTTAAGAAGTTATAGAATATCATTAGTGTAAGACAACTATTTATTATAACGATAACGATAAAACATATTAATTAGTGATGAAATGCTATCACGTAGTGCATATAAAAATTATTTATTGTTTGTGTCGTTGTGTATTAACTACGCAAGAAATGTATCTAAAACAGCCCGTATT
Organism: Agrilus planipennis; assembly: GCF_000699045.2. Taxonomy (NCBI): domain Eukaryota; kingdom Metazoa; phylum Arthropoda; class Insecta; order Coleoptera; family Buprestidae; genus Agrilus; species Agrilus planipennis. The sequence continues at coordinate 775,698 of NW_020438867.1, read as the reverse complement.
ATTTCCTCAAGTACAAAAAAAATCAAAGTTCTATAATCAAAACAATATTAATGATATCTACATTTATGCATGAAATTAAAAGATTTTATAGATTGTAAATTGTATACAAGCTGTAACATCCACGTGAAATAAAGTTATCTAATATTAAAATTTTCCTTCGTGTATAGACACACATTTAGAGCAATTCCTAATTGTTTAATTTACGTAATTTACAAAATGATTTGTGCCAACCACCCTCTTTACTATTTTTTTACACCAAATCAGTATTTAACGTAAGGTTATTCTTGCTTGATAATNATTAAAAAAAAAAACTCTTCACAAATGTATACCTATTCCTATCTATTACATTATTATTATAATTTTCTATACATCCTTGTAAAAAATTTACTCGTTTGAAACAGGACCTATAGTACATTTTTTCCGTAGACTGTTTTGTTTAAAAGTAAAAGTGTCCCATCGTAATGATTTGTGCCAACCACCCTCTTTAGTCAAAATTAAAAAAATATTTGTTAAACTGTATAAAACGTGGAATATTTACACCACTAAAAAATAAATCAATTTACTCTACATGCATCCCCCCTGTTATATGTCATATTCGTCGACTTTTGTGACCAGTACAAACAATCTTAAGAAGAAACCAATGAAGGAGTTAGATATGTAGTCATGTGGGAAGAAAGACAAAATAAAAAAAAGTCGCCCCTAACTTCTGTAAACTCACATTAACCAGCGGATATTTATGTCTCGCCCGCATATCATGTGTTCATTTTCAACATGAAACTAAAACCTCGTTTTTTTTGTGCTAATATATTTTGAGTAGATTATTGCTTAACTTTCTAATTAGGCCTTGTATATGTTCAACTTCGAGTAAAGCCATTAGTAAACCACGCATGTGCGCTGATAGCATTACTCATGTGTAGTGTTACTATTAGAGCATAGACAACTATTAGAGTTAATTCGAGCCTCGGCTAGATCGGTCCGCGTTAAGTAAGATGCGGGTGTAGATTAATTAATTTTGTGGATCAGTGTATCGGCGTAATGCAGAGTGGATTATCAAACTCAACGTAGTACTGGAGATAAAGGTAAAATTATTTTGTCTTATAATTAATCCTATTCTGTGATATTTTATACATATATGTATAGTTAAATGGATTGCCATTGTAGTGGTTTATTAGAGTTTTAATAAATATTAAATAGTGTTGAATGAATTTGTTGATAAATTGTAGGTACAGGTCTTATTCGTAGTGGGTTATGGTTTTTGAAAACAAGCACCACGCAAACTAAAAATTTTTGATTTTTGATTGCTGCAGCATGTAATTTTTGGAACTCGTTACAATGTTGTGAATAAAACACAAAGCGATATTAGGTTTTTATGTAAATTACATTGCACTTGTTTCGTCAAATAGGAATTCGTTCAACTGACGAAATACATAATATATTGAATGCTGGAAAGAAAAAATTTAATGTCTAACATATTATTCGGACACTATTGATGGTTAATTTTTTTGCTTCCTCCCATACATTTTACCTAATTAATTTCGGTATACATCAAAATAAATATAAGCCAAAAAAAGTCTCAAGCAGTACCTTGTACCATTCAAGGTTGTTAAAAGTCATCGCAATATTATTATTCATGTTAAACTGATAAACGCCAATGTGGTTGAGAAAAATTTTAATAAAAACCTGTGTTCTACAAGAAATTTTTAATTGGACATTATTTATTTTTTAGTAACTAATATAATATTTCATAACAACACATAAACTTATTCGTTATAAACATTATATTTATTAAAAATGAAAATGAAAAACAAACATTAAGTATACTCTTTTTTGTCCAACTGTTTCTGCATTACATTTTTTATCGTAGAATTAAAATTTTAAATAATTTGCTATAGTTTATTTGTTATTATTTTTGTGTATGTATACTTTATACTCCGCATTCAAATTTACAATACCAATAATTTTAGTCACTAACCCTTGTGTCCCTTTTAATTACCGGACCAATCGCCCAAAATTTTTATTCGTCAGATATCCCATTCTTTTCCCATATCCATGCCATATTTTTGTACAATTTTTCCAATATAATATTGCATATCTCCTAGCCTTCCCAGAAATTCCATCTAACTGAACCGCTTTTTTTCCTTTTATAATTTCCACCCTTCTACCTGTCTTCTTTCTACTAGTATCAAAAACTCTCCTACAACCATCTCTTCACTCACTTTTCAATATCTTTTTAAAATGTTTAATTTTTTCACTCACTTATGATTTGTTACTTTTCCTACGACTATTCATTATTTTCGATCACCCCTACGTGCTCCTCGTAATCTTTAAATCATTTATTATTTTGTAACTGTAGTCTTTTTTGCTTTTATTAATCTGCTTTATACTCAAATCTTTGTTTTTTTTATTCTCTCCTTCACATTCATTCCTTTCTTTTCTTCCAACAACCCTCCTTCTCCCATTTTTCACTTCAACTAGTCATCTGTATTTTCTTAACAATCATACATTTTGTCGTCATTGTTAAGGAACCTTATTTGTGATATGCCGACGCAGGGACTTTATGGCATAAACATTTTCATATTTTATTATATCTTTAGTGTAAAGCTTATTGTTATTGGACTTAAATATATTTCCGAAATCTACGGTCACGTAGGCAAATTCGCAGAAGCACAAATGAGGGTTTATCCCATGGTTAGTATACGTATTGTGCATTGATATTACTGTCAATAACCTCGTTATTGGGAGGGATAATTTGTCGATTTCGGAATCTAGTGTACAAAATTTTAAGTTTGATAGAATAGTTCTTTTGTAGACTCGCTGAGAGTAACTAGACTTTAGTTATTTTCATAATACATTAATAAAAATCAATATTTATAATAAATTAGAATAGGTCGTAGTTGTAAGTTGTACAATAAATTCGTTATAGGTATTTACAACTCGGCGTTTCTATGGTCCTTCGAGTTATATATGTGGTACAATTGTACAAAAAGTTCGAATCAATAATTTGAATATTTCGAACATAAAAAACAATCATTTTAAACAAATTTTTGCAATCCTTATCTCTAAACCCTTCCTGATGTACCTGTTCACTTCCCCAATGCTTTTTTGTACTTTTAACGCAATTTCTGATAGTAGGTGGTTTAAACCTACAATTTCTCTAATTTGAAAATTCAATATTTCTTCCCACCCCTTCCAGTTTTCTAGTTTTTCTCAGTGATACATATAACATTACCACTCATTCTTCTTTCCTCCCTTTAATCCCTCATCATTACCACTGTTCTATCAGAACATCAGCTTTCCCACATACATCCGTACCATGTATATCTAAATTACCTCATGCAGTTTTTCACATAAAATATCTTTTGCACATAACTAAGCATTACCTGGTATTCAATTCAGTCCACACGCCTTTTTTTCAGAGGAAATCGGGAAATTGGCACCTCCCTCCCTAAAATCTATTCGATGTGATCATGTCACTCTCCCTCACATAGGTATTCTCCTACTTATTCCTATCTTTTTCTTTTTCCTATATACATTCCTATTTTCAAAAACTGCTCTACTCTTTGCAGTGCATTGAATTTTGTTATATTCATCATCGTTATATTCCTCCCACCTTTCCTTAATCTGTGACCTGTATTCCCACCTAATCTATTGAAATTCTTCTTTCTCTCATTCATTTGTTCTCCACATTCCCAAACTTCTTTTATATTCATGCTTTTTCCTCAGACATTCAATGTCCCATCACGTCTCATTACTTTTTCCATTTCTTATTATTACTTTCCTTAACTATTTCTTTCATATTAAAAATGAAAAGGAAGACTCACCCCTAATTACTACAAAAAACTTTATTTGAGCGGACACGTGTTTCGCCCAATTCACTTCATATGTGGGCATTATCAATGCGAGACTGGCCCGCTCAAATAAAGTCTTTTGTGATAATTAGGAGTGAGTCTTCCTTTTAATTTTTAATTAATATTTACCACAGTCTCCTCTTTCTATATTACTTTTCATTTCTTTCATATCTTTCCAATTTTTCCTTGGAGTTCTATTCTTCTATATTTGTCCATTTAATAACCATCCTATTTTCACATAAATACCTATCATTTCTACAATTTAGCTATTTGTATTTTTTAAGAAAACCTTGCAGGTATTTGCTGGTTTTTTAAATATTGGAATTTTTTAGACTAAAAGTGATGTTTGCAGTATATCACCAGCTGTGAAAATTGAGTATGATTCATATTTTTCTGTTTTAAGTTATTGAGATATAGTTTTTCTATCTTTTATAGTTTCTTCAGTTCAGCAACAAATAATTTTTACGTATGCTTCCTTATTTGCCTTTGTCCCCCGTTTTAATTAGAAAAAAGACACTGATGCCAAAATAGTTTGTTTAGCGTGAAAGATCAGAGCCAAAATAGGGTTGTAAATAATTTTATTGATGTAAAATCAACATCAATCATTTTATATCAAAATATTTACAACCCCATTTTGCTTCTGATCTTTTACACAATGTAATACGAGAACGAAATGGAATCCATAGTTTCTTTAGCTTTCGGTCCATCTAATGAGTGAAGTTTTTCGAATAGTTTTCTAAAAATTTTAGATTATATGCATTTATTAGCACACCACAATATCTTGTAGTTTTCAGTTTTACACAGCTGGCGTATATCAATTCGATATTGTTGTGGGGGCTGTTTTGTCGTGAGAATTTCGTAGTTCCTTCCCGATTTGACAGGTGCTTGCAACTTCAAAATTCCATTGACCATGATATTTAACCCGGAAAACAATATCGATCCAATATTTTAGATTATCCATTTCCAAGGAGTTTAAAATTTTTTGGGATCTTTTCAGTTAAAGAATTAGAGTGCATACATGGAATGTCTCTTTGTCCCCTTTTTAAGCTTCTAATACTTTCAATGGCTAATGTGAGCAACTTTCATTTATCATTTTATATAACGTTTGATCGGTGATACTAGCAAAACTTTTAACGGCAAAAATGTATTTTGCATTTTACAAATAGAAATTTAATTAGAGTTATATTTTTTTTATACACAAACGTACCTATTGTGTATGGAAATAAAGCAAATAATGGAAGCTTTTATACTATGTAGGTACACATATAAAAGCATGTTCAGAAATTGTCTAATGCGAGGTAATAATCTTGATCGGTTATCGCAATGTCAAGACAAACAGGCGATGTAACGTATAGAAATTGTTAATATGATGTTTCAGAAAGTAACAATAATTTTCCGAGTTATTTAATTGATTTAAATACAACAAATTGTGCAAAAAAGAATTGTTTTATATTACGTAAGCATAGAAATACTTTATTTTACTCCACACTAGCATTTTTATTAACTAAAAAATTGTACATTGCCAAAATCATATCAAACGCTTAATCTTACTTCTAAAATCAAAAAACTACAATTCAGTATTACGCTTTCCTACCTATAATCCTATAAGATAAATCGTAGAAAGGGAAACATAGAAATTCATCTTAAATAAACGCAAAATTGCTATCCTAGTTTATAAACATCAAAAGAAAAAGCCATCACAAAATTTTTTACAATAACAAATAACACTTTATCAACATCCTCAAAAGCTTTTTTGCTTCATTTAGATTTTCGTTAATTTTATTTGTAGTAGATGCTACATAATGGTGAACAGTAATAACTATTTATTTAGTCACATAAAGTATTACTTATCGTTAGTGTTAATTCTTAATTCTTCTTGTACGAACAAAATCCAAAATATACATGAGATTACCATTCGAGGTTGCTACATTCATTGTGATAAGCATATTGAATTTCGATATTACCATTTACTGGTATAATACAAACGTAGAAATCCTTAGTAATCTCAGGCTGGCGATTAGGGCACTCTCAAAACTCCTCAAGTCCGAGAACCGGTGACATTGAAAGTACCGTCATCGCGGAATTGTAAAATTTTTATAAAAATTGATAATTGATAATTGCTTAAAGGGTGTGTAGAAAGGTAAAATTTCACCTTTATCACGTAGACGCTTTCTTTTAAATTTTACGTGTTTTAATGTAATTAACAAAAATATCTTGGTATACATGTCTAAAAACAGCCGGTACTATCTGGCATACCAATTCTACTTCATGAGTTTCCGTTACATAAATTATAAAAATCAACAAGTACAATAATTTTATTGGTAAGCCTATTTTTTTCTTTTAAATTACCAAAATTTTCTATCGAATACAGTACAATTGTTTAAGATTCATGATGATAGTAAAACTTTTTTTCTATTTTATTATAATTAATTTATTTAATATACTTTCGGCTAAGTAAATTGATGCGTACCAAGACCATTTAGTTCGTATAATTGTCAATTATCAAATTTTACAATTCAATGATGACGGTACTTTCAATGTCACCGCTCCTCGCTTATCATTCCAAACCATGCTACAATTGTTGGATCCTTATTTCCTTAAAGTAATTCAGTCTTGTATCTTCCTGTCAGTCTTCCCACATCTATCTTTCCATCCCTTCCGCATATTTCGACTTTTGTATTGTTATAAAATCTTGTCACCTAATTATACCTTTTTCTTAATCATATTACCTACATTAACTTCTTTATTTTTTAATACCTCCACTTGCTATTTATTTATCATCATTTCCTCCAATGTTTTTTCACCCCTTTTTAATTAAGAAAAATGCTAGTTATTCCTCACTAGCCAGTGACTGAACTTTATTATGATTAAGTTAAAGTTATTTACCGTCTTGATAAAACATTATTACTATATCAATACAATAATTTGAAATAAACCCTTGAAAGTTTGCATTAAATTTTTTATTTATTCAAGACGTTTCACCTTTTTAGGGCTTTTTCGAGAGCTTACAAACCTTACGCTAAATTATACTTCAGCTTACTTCGTATTTATGTTACTTACTTTAGGGATGAGAGTATTTTTAGGGTTTAATAGAAGGTTATTACCAAAAAATATACTTCAACTTAGTTTGTACCTATTTATGTTATTTACATTGGGGGTAACGGTATTTTTTACACCAAATCAGGATCTAACGTAAGATTATTCTTGCTTGATAATTCATCCTTTGTACTATTTTCCCAATGATAATATTAATGTTAATTTATTTGTTTCGTTATTTTGTAATAGCATAGAAAGGAAAACAAATAAATCGAAATGTGAAAACGCTGTACCAATATTGCTAATATTAATTGGGTAAAGAGATTGCAATTTAAGGAATTGATCATTTCACATGTTGTCTTATGTGATCGGATATTTTTAAATTTAGAATTTTCTTTTTAAATAAGCCAAAGTTCAGTTTTCTTGTTTTTGATTTGCATTTAATTTATCTGTTACATTTCCTAAGTATAGCAAAAGTGTCTTTCACGTACCTACATACTTATTTAATAGGACAGGACGCAGTCAATCCAAAGTTGTCAATGACTCATAAAAGATAACAGTCCTTGGTATAGTTTGATCGTATATTTTGTTTATTTCCTTTATGGTCATCATCATAAGGTCGTTCTTTATAGTATGCAGGAATAATTACTGGTGTTTGATCCCTTAAATTTTTTATTGCGAAATGACCGCCTTATTTGAATTGCCGAGCCTTTTTGGAGCATTCACAAAAATTATCAACGATGTTTGAAAACAATATTTTATGTAAAAAGGAGGCATGCTCCTTCCCGCAGACAAAACGAACTTTATAGTAACGTAGAAACTGTACTGCAAAGTGATATTAGTTTTCGTGAATTCATGATAATCGTCCTGTGCTTTTTTGGCGTATTTGCAAATATATCTGGGATTTGCCAAAATAATGTCTTATGCACCAGACTGTGCTCTTTGGGATAAACAAAACGAATTTTGTATCAAACTTAAAGTAACGCACAGGCCGTACCACAAAATTATGCTAGTTTTCGTAAATTCATTGTAAGTTCATATCTTGACGTGCTTTTTCGGCACATCCACAAAGATTATCAAGGATTTTTGAAAGTAATATTTTTTGTAAGAAGGCCTGCTCCTTTCCGCAAACAAAAGGAACTTTATAATAACTAGAAACTGTGCCACAAAAATGAAGTCCGTTTTGGTTAATAAGCGAAGTAGAATTTTTGAAAGTATTGTTCTATGCAGCAAAGCCACGGTTTTATTGATGGTCCAAATCGATTTCTTATTTAACTTAACGTAGAAATCGTACGGCAAAGTGACGTCCGTTTTCGCTAATTTGAGCGAAATTCATCTGAGCCCTTTTGGCGCATCCAGATCTATTATCTATGATTTTTGAAAATACTGTTTGTGCAGTAAAGTATGCCCTTTTTGTTGATCTAAATCAACTGCTTATTTAACTTAAAATAACTTACCAATTGTACCGCAAAGTGGCTTAATGCCAAATTCATATCTCTTCAGCCTCTTTTGACGCATCTAGGTTTTATACTTAATATTTTAAAATACTGTTGTTCTATTCACGCTCTGTTTGATTGTCCGAATCAATTTTTTATTTGACTTAAAATAACGCGAAAGCTCTACCGCAAAATGATGTCTGTTTTCGTTAATTTAAGCGATGTTCATATTTTCGCACGCTTTTTAGCGCATCCGTATTTATTATTTAAGGATTTTTGATAATAAATACTCTTCTAGACAGTAAGTCATGCGCTTTTTGATGGTCCGATTTAATTTTTTTTTTAACTTACAATGACATAGAAACTGTACCGCAAAGCATTGTCAGTTCATTCATGGTAAGTACAAATCTTCGCGTGCCTTTTCGGCGCATGTATAGATATTATCTGGGATTTTCGAAAATAGTGTCGTATTCACCAGACTGTACACTTTAATTTCAAATTAAATTTAAAATAATGTAGAGACTGTACCGCAAAATAATGTCAGTTTTCGGGAATCCATGTTAAACCCAATCTTTGCGAGCCTTTTTGCAAAGAGACCTGCTCTTTCCCGAAAGCGAATTTTATAATAACGTAGAAACTGTTTTCACTAATTAAAGATAAGTTCATGAAACCAGAAATATTATATAGGATTTTTGAAAATGTCGAGCAAACTAAGTATCACTCTTCTATCTTTCTTACTAATTCCTACTTTTTTAAGTATAATTAACATCTTGTCCCATTTAACATTGTCAAAAGGTTAAATAAATGAAAAATGACAATAATAATGAAAAAATAACATAAGTGAAAACTAATTAACCAAACAATAAAGGATAAAAAACGAATGATTTTTTTAACCAGTCTTTTATTTTTATTATTAATCTTAATAGTAAATACATGTTTCTTATTACAGAAATTTGAATTAACTTTTTTTAATTATTCCAAGCAGGAACACTGCCCAGACTTCGGATGGAATCGGAGGCTATTACAAGGACAACGTGGTATAAAGGATTTCTGACTATTGGTTATCACCAGCATGACTCCCAGCACCTCCACCAATGTGTCCCATATACCCAGTACGTAACTATAATTGACAATAATAATAAAATAATAACATAAGTGAAAACTAATTAATAGTAAATACATGTTTCTGAAATATTAGAGTACAGTAATTTAAGTTAATTTTTTTCAATTATTTTAAACAGGAACACTGCGTAGACTCAACATGGAATCGGAGACCATCACAGGGATAACATGGTGTAAAAGATTTATAGCGATGAGTTACCATCACTATGTTATCCAGAACGTCCACTAATGCTATTAATGTGCCCGGTACGTAATTATGAATGTGAGTAATGATAAAAAAAATAAAGTAAGAGAAAATAAACAATGAGAAACTAATTTTAATTCTTTAATTACATAAATTCAATTTTTTTTTAATTTTGTCCAATAGAGACACTCAGCTGACTGAAAATCAAGTTTGCAAGGACATCGATTTTAGCAGATCTTTACTTCCCTCTGGAAGCTAAGTTGCAGTTCCGATAACACTTTTTTTCCACTAAGAAGAGAGACAGAGACCGGAAGGTGATGCAGGGAAGAACATCAGGTAAGATATTTTTCAAAATAAAACTTTACTATTCTTAATAGATAGGAAAATCGTAAATAATTCATAATTTCAATGCCAATGGATTATTATTATTCGTAATCGAATAATTCAGGGAGAGAGAAGCCTTCTTGTTGATTTTATTATAAATAAATATTAACAACCTTAGTATCAAAAAAATAAAGTAAGAGAAAATAAACAATGAGAAACTAATTTTAATTCTTTAATTACATAAATTCAATTTTTTTTTAATTTTGTCCAATAGAGGCACTCAGCTGATTGAAAATCAAGTTTGCATGGAGATCGATTTCACCTGATCTTTATTTCCTGCTGGAAGCTAAATCGCAGCTATGATAATACATTTTCTGCAATAAGAAGAGAGACAGGGACCAGAAGGTGATTCAGGGAAGAACATTAGGTAAGATATTTTTCAAAATAAAACTTTACTATTCTTAATAAATAGGAAAATCGTAAATAATTCATATTTTTAATGGTATTGCATTATTTACTATTCATGAAAGGAAAAATCTCTAATTATTCCTTCTGGAAAGAGAAGCTTTTTTGTTTCAACGTAATGAAGGAGATAAAGGTAAAATTATTTTGTCTTATAATTAATCCTCTTCTGTGATATTTTATACATATATGTATAGTTAAATGGATTGCCATTGTAGTGGTTTATTAGAGTTTTAATAAATATTAAATAGTGTTGAATGAATTTGTTGATAAATTGTAGGTACAGNAGAGTGCGATTGTGACCTCTCTCACACGCATTTTTCTTCATGCCTCGCAGAGTGTAGGAGTGTATGTGTATGAATGGGGGTGAGTATGAATGAGAGAGAGAGAGAGAATGTATGTACGGGGTATGAATGAAGATGCGTGTGAGAGAGTACGATTTAGACCTCTCTTACACGCATCTTTCTTCATGCCCCGCAGAGTGAATGGGGGTGAATGAATGAGAGAGAGAGTGTGTATGTGTGGGGTATGAATGAAAGTGCGTGTGAGAGAGTGCGATCAGGCCTCTCTCACACGCACATTCGTTCGTACCCCACCGAGGGAGGGGAGAGGGTAAACGAGGGGGGAAGGAAATAAAAGATATATATAATACGTAGTTGTTTTATTTAGACAAAAAAAAATTTTTCAGGCCTACCAGGTTTAGCGCTAAAGGTTTTTTTAATTCGAAGACCGTCCGGGACAACGCCCGACGACTGGAGCCCCGGATTCGAACTAGAAGCCCCCAGCACGCGTAGTTCGGAAGTTCCGTGGTACTAAGACCTGGAAACATTGAAATTCGAATCTCTTAGTCTCCAAAAATAAGGATCTCGAAAATTTCGAGACCCGTAGTTTTGGAGACCTTGAGATTCGAATTTCAAAGTCTCCAGGACTCGGTATCACGGAAATTCCGAAGTTCCGAGTGCTGGAGCCTTCGAAGTTCGAATCTGGAAGCTCCAGGACACTCCCGCCCGTAATCACCCGCGATGTAGCCGGTCCCTCGATGGAAGAACGACGACGAGAGGCTCCCAGATGTATTGGATCCTGATGGTGATGATTCTGCAACAAATATATACAGTTTCATTATAATTATTATTTAAACGCAAAATTTTTGTTTTTGTTTTATGGACTACCCATTGTACTATTATTCTGCTGTTTATTTCAGATGTTGGTATAAACATATAATTATTACACATTATAATTTGAAAAGTTTTATAGTGTTAATAAGTGTTTCTGTTATTTCAGGTTCTGCGATGGTGACCTATTTTAAAATTTGATGTGCATCCTCGGTCCATGATACAGTTCTACCATCTTCCACTTTTGGCAAATGGATCGTTTTTATCCCTATGCTGCATGTTTGGAATTCGTTCACTTCCCTGGTCGGCATTCAATTTTTTAAATTTATAATAAGAGTACAAGCAAAAGTAGCTTTATTAATCAAAAATTATCTTTCTATAATTACTTTAATTTTCTTGTAATACTTCAACGATTTGACAGGTGCTTGCAACTTCAAAATTCCATTGACCATGATATTTAACCCGGAAAACAATATCGATCCAATATTTTAGATTATCCATTTCCAAGGAGTTTAAAATTTTTTGGGATCTTTTCAGTTAAAGAATTAGAGTGCATACATGGAATGTCTCTTTGTCCCCTTTTTAAGCTTCTAATACCATCAATGGCCAATGTGAGCAACTGCAACAATTCATCATTTTATATAATGTTTGATCGGTGGTAGGTACCAGCAAAACCTTCAACGGCAAAAATGTATTTTGCATTTTACAAATAGAAAATACGTTTTGAAAAGTATCACGTTAAAAAAAAAGTTTTGGGTGTTTCATTCCCACCAGCCAGTATTGCTGGTGGGCGGGCAGTCCCTCTGGACTACGCCGGAAGGTAGGGCGGAAGGCCCTCTTTAGCCTGCTTTCAGNTCCTCAAGTAAAAAATTAATAAATTCACTTTCAGAAATATATATTATGAAAGCAAAAATTCATTTATGTTAATTTATTAAGGTGATAATTGTATTTTGATATATACTTACCTGCCTATGTCTATTTAAGTAGTTTAACAATATTTATTGAAATGTAAAAACAACTATTTAAGGAATTAATTTTAAAGTGACATTTATTTGAATTGTATTTATCACATATTTATTATTTTGTTACTAGAATTATTTACTTATAATATGTTAGGGTTCACGTGACCAAGTGGTCAAATATTTATCTACCACTTATTTGTTAATTTACGTACGAGGTATTGTTTTCATCACTGTAATAAACTGGGGAATAGGGGATTTATTTTGGGGAGAGAAAGAGAGAAAATGAGTTGGTTCATGATAAAAGGTGTGAGAATGTGAATATGAGGAGGAGGGTGAACACGAAAGAGAGGAATAAATGAATTTGTGGTTGATCATGAATGAGAGGGAGAGAACATATTCAGGGGTGAATGCGAAGTATGACTGATGGAGTGAGAGTAGAGAGGGAGAAATAGAACATTTGTAGGGGCAAATAAGTATGAATAGGGGTGAGTATGAACGATAGGAAGAAGTAATGCGTGAGATTGAGTATGAATGAGAGGGTGATAGAATGTATGGTAGTGAGCAACAGTAGGGCGTATATGATGTATGAAAGAGGTACCTAATGTATGAAAGGGGTAAGTACGAATGTGGGAGCATGTATGTATATATGTGTGGGGTAAGAATGAAGAAACGTGTGAGAGATTACGGTTTTTTATATCTCACACGCATCTTTGTTCATACCGTACAGAGTGAGGGAGTGAATGAGTGTGGGGGTGAGTAGGAATGAAAGAGAGAGAGAGAAAGGAATGTACCAAAGAAGGGTGAGTATGAATGCGAAAGTATGTGTGAGATATGAATGAAGAAGCGTGTGAAAGGGTACGATTTACACCTCACATGCATTTTCATTCATACCTTACAGGGCGGGGGAATGAATAAATGTATGAATGGGGCGGAGTATGAGGGAGAGAGGGAAAGAGTGTATGTGTGGGGTTTGAATGAAGGTGCGTGCGAGAGAGTGCGATTGTGACCTCTCTCACACGCATTTTTCTTCATGCCTCGCAGAGTGTAGGAGTGTATGTGTATGAATGGGGGTGAGTATGAATGAGAGAGAGAGAGAGAATGTATGTACGGGGTATGAATGAAGATGCGTGTGAGAGAGTACGATTTAGACCTCTCTTACACGCATCTTTCTTCATGCCCCGCAGAGTGAATGGGGGTGAATGAATGAGAGAGAGAGTGTGTATGTGTGGGGTATGAATGAAAGTGCGTGTGAGAGAGTGCGATCAGGCCTCTCTCACACGCACATTCGTTCGTACCCCACCGAGGGAGGGGAGAGGGTAAACGAGGGGGGAAGGAAATAAAAGATATATATAATACGTAGTTGTTTTATTTAGACAAAAAAAAAATTTTCAGGCCTACCAGGTTTAGCGCTAAAGGTTTTTTTAATTCGAAGACCGTCCGGGACAACGCCCGACGACTGGAGCCCCGGATTCGAACTAGAAGCCCCCAGCACGCGTAGTTCGGAAGTTCCGTGGTACTAAGACCTGGAAACATTGAAATTCGAATCTCTTAGTCTCCAAAAATAAGGATCTCGAAAATTTCGAGACCCGTAGTTTTGGAGACCTTGAGATTCGAATTTCAAAGTCTCCAGGACTCGGTATCACGGAAATTCCGAAGTTCCGAGTGCTGGAGCCTTCGAAGTTCGAATCTGGAAGCTCCAGGACACTCCCGCCCGTAATCACCCGCGATGTAGCCGGTCCCTCGATGGAAGAACGACGACGAGAGGCTCCCAGATGTATTGGATCCTGATGGTGATGATTCTGCAACAAATATATACAGTTTCATTATAATTATTATTTAAACATACATACATTGATAATAAGATGCAAAATATTTTCTATTGGAAACATATTATTAATTTTAATTATTAGTGTCAGTTATCAGTTATTTTGTATCTTATAGTAAAGAAAATACGCGAAATTGAAAAAAAATTACTAACTACTATAATATATTCCCAATAAGAAGAATATTTTTTAAAGTTCAAAGTTATAATAACTTTCAGAAATAAAAACCGCATGAAAAATAGAAACAAATTGCGACAAAATTAAAAAATGTGCAAAATTGGTCTTAAATATTTGATATCGAAACAAAATAACTCATTACTATTTAAAAAATGATTCTAAATTTTTACAAACACATAAAAAAAATAATTAAGGGACACTAACCCGTGTTGCTTCGATCGGACCATTGTTTTCATCCCTGCATTGGCATTCCAACGAACTTCCTTCAACTTCTCACTCCAGAAAGGAAAACCAGAAACGACTGAAACCAAACTAAATATTAGTTTTCATTATTCTGATAAACAATTACAAATATTACAAACTTTTGGATTAGCTAAAGAAGTCTACTAAAAGAAAGATTAATTACATTATATGACTGGGAAAACAATACTTATACTAGAAGAAAATACTTAAGAAACACTTCATTTTATTAAATTAATAAAATACTGATCCTAGTTGTATATAAACTTCAAAATTGCGTTGTTTAACAATAGCAAAAGGTTAATGAACAATTAAGCATTCCATAGCTATTAATATTTTCAAAATAACATACATACTTAACATTAAATTTGTATTTCGTTAGTTAGTTTGAAGAATTCATAAGACTCGTAAATTAAGTAAATGTTTTTTGGTTATTTAGTTGTTGTTTGTTGCTAATTATAAACGCTTGTTAATAGCAAATGTGATGTAGTAACATGCAGAAATAAGAAATGGCGAAAGCGCCAGGTATCATTCAGTAAAGCATAATGTGCTAAGCACTACACCCTTCAGGTGATTTATTTTAAAAAGACGTGTTTAAAGTTAAAAGGTAATATTTGTGAAACAAAAAAAAAGCAGTTAATACTGAATACAAACTATATTTCACTTTAATATTTCAATGAAAAGATAATAGTCAAACCTAGCACATTATACTTTAGTGAATAATACCCAACACCTTCGCTATTTCTTAGTTATGCATGTTAATACATCACATTTGCTATTTAGCAAGTATTTATAATAAGCAAAAAACAACAACCAAATGACCAAAAAACATTTATTATTTAATTTGCGAATTTTTTTCAATCTTCAAACTAACCAACGAAATACGTTAATTTAATCGTTGTATACAGGCAAAACGTGCAAGACATAAATTGACAATAAGAAATGGAAACAAAAAAGTCAAATGGACAAGTTTGATCTTAATAAAGCTATTTTTTTAATAAGTACTACTAATAAAAAGTCTTACAATTTTGTAGACAATATTCTAAAAGAGAATTACAACTTCTAAAGGAAATTCTTCAAAAAGTACAAGTCAAATTGTGTTCATAAAAAAATGATACCAGATTTTTATAAACACTTTAAATACAATTAATAAAAACGGTTAAAAGACACTCACCGATGTGGTTTTGGTCGGATCACTGTCTCCATCCTCGCACTGGCATTTCAACGAACTTCCTTCATCATCTGACTCCAAGAAGAAAAACCAGAAAAGGCTGCAACCAAACCAAATATTACTTTTCATAATCCTCATAAAAAATTAGAAATTTTATAAGCTTTTAAAATTAATTATATTACGTTACTGATCAAGCAATACCTATACTAGAAAAAATGCNCGAAACTGCAGCATCTACTAGACCTTGTTGTATATGAATTTTCTGAATTGAGTTGTTTAACAATCGCAAAAAGTTAATAACAGATTAAGCATTCCATAGCTATTAATTCTTTTCAAAATAATGTTTCATGAAAGCAAATAAATTACAGGGTAACTAATAGAAAGCAAATTATTAAAAAACTATCTTACTTATTTCAAAAAGAAGTTTCCTAATTCAAAATCGTTTTAAAATGTTAAATAATATTAATTGTTCTAAGTCGCAGCCCCATAATTTACTTCCTGCAAGCTAGTTATCTATTAATTATTATGTAATTAATTTATATTATAACTTTAAATCTGTATTTCGTTAGTTAATGTGAAGAATGCACAAGACTCACAAATTAACTAAGTATTTTTTAGTCATTTAGTTGTTTTTTGCTTATTATCCACACTTGCTAAACAGCAGATGTGATGTAATAACATTCATAAATAAGAAATGGCGAAGGTGCTGGGTATTATTCTGTAAGAAATAATAATAAGAGGAATAGCATAACGTGCTAGGCACTAAACCCTTCAGGTGATTTATTTTGAAAAAAGGATGTTTAAAATTAAAAGTTAATATTTCTGAAACCGAAAAAAGAGCAGTCAATACTGAATAGAAACTATAATTAAAGTGAGTACGTTTAATCATTGGTATAGGTACAGGCAAAACATGTAAGACATAAATTGACAGTAAGAAATGGAGACAAAAAGTTAAATGGACATGTTTGATCTTAATAAACCTATTTTTCAATAAGTACCAATTAAATAAAAAATCTTACAATTTGTGGAAAATAATGGTAAATATTCTAAAAGAGGATTATACTATTAAGGGAAATTCTTTAAAAGGTACGGAAGATAGCGAATGTGGTGAAATAAAATGCATAAGTAAGAAATGGCGAATGTGCTGGGTATTACTTTGTAAGAAATAATAATAAGAGGAACACCATAATGTGCTAAGCATTAAACCCTTCAGGTGATTTATTTTGAAAAGAGAATGTTTGAAATTAAAAATTAATATTTCTGAAACCGAAAAAAGAGCAGTCAGTACTGAATAGAAACTATAATTAAAGTGAGTACGTTTAATCATTGGTATAGATACAGGCAAAACGTGCAAGACATAAATTGACAATAAGAAATAGATACAAAAAAGTCTAATGGACATGACTGATCTTAAGAAACCTAACATTCCAGAAGAGGAATAAACTATTAAGGGAAATTCTTCAAAAAGTACGAGTTAAAATCTGTTCTTAAACAAAAAATCCCAGGTTTTTATAAACACTTTAAATAAAACATAAAAAAATAATTAAAAGACACTCACACATCTGATTTTGGTCGGATCACTGTCTCCATCGTTGCACTGGCATTTCAACTAACTTCCTTCAACGTCCAACTCCAGAAAGAAAAACCAGAAGCAGCTGTAATTAAACTACATATAAGTTTTCATAATCTTGATAAAGAATTACATATTTTATAAGTTTTGGATTTGATACTGAAAGGAAAATTAATTACTAGTGACTAGCCAAACAATACCTATACCAGAAAAAAAATTCTTAAGAAACACTTAATTTTATTAAAATAATAATAAATATTTTCGACAAAATTAATTATTAAACCTTCCCTTATCTAGTACGAGTTCAATTGTGTTCTTCAAAAAATGATACCAGACTTTTATAAACAGTTTAAGTAAAGTTTAATAAAAATAGTCAAAAGACACTAACCCATGTGACTTTGACTGGATCACCCTTTCCATCCTCGCAATGACATTTTAACAAACTTCCATCAACTTCTGACTCCAGGAAGAAAACCAGAAACAGCTGTAATAAAACAACATATAAGTTTTCATAATCCTAATAAACAATTACATATTTTATAAGTTTTTGGATTTCCTACAGAAGTCTACTAAAAGAAAATTAATTACATTACGTTGTATTTGAACCATTTAAATAAAAGATCTTGCAATGTTGTGGACAATAAATATAAAAATTAAAATATTAAGGTAAATTTTTCAAAAAGTACGAGTTAAATTGTGTTCTTAAACTAAAAATCCCTGGTTTTTATAAACTTTTCAAAATAANCCTGATGGTGATGATTCTGCAACAAATATATACAGTTTCATTATAATTATTATTTAAACATACATACATTGATAATAAGATGCAAAATATTTTCTATTGGAAACATATTATTAATTTTAATTATTAGTGTCAGTTATCAGTTATTTTGTATCTTATAGTAAAGAAAATACGCGAAATTGAAAAAAAATTACTAACTACTATAATATATTCCCAATAAGAAGAATATTTTTTAAAGTTCAAAGTTATAATAACTTTCAGAAATAAAAACCGCATGAAAAATAGAAACAAATTGCGACAAAATTAAAAAATGTGCAAAATTGGTCTTAAATATTTGATATCGAAACAAAATAACTCATTACTATTTAAAAAATGATTCTAAATTTTTACAAACACATAAAAAAAATAATTAAGGGACACTAACCCGTGTTGCTTCGATCGGACCATTGTTTTCATCCCTGCATTGGCATTCCAACGAACTTCCTTCAACTTCTCACTCCAGAAAGGAAAACCAGAAACGACTGAAACCAAACTAAATATTAGTTTTCATTATTCTGATAAACAATTACAAATATTACAAACTTTTGGATTAGCTAAAGAAGTCTACTAAAAGAAAGATTAATTACATTATATGACTGGGAAAACAATACTTATACTAGAAGAAAATACTTAAGAAACACTTCATTTTATTAAATTAATAAAATACTGATCCTAGTTGTATATAAACTTCAAAATTGCGTTGTTTAACAATAGCAAAAGGTTAATGAACAATTAAGCATTCCATAGCTATTAATATTTTCAAAATAACATACATACTTAACATTAAATTTGTATTTCGTTAGTTAGTTTGAAGAATTCATAAGACTCGTAAATTAAGTAAATGTTTTTTGGTTATTTAGTTGTTGTTTGTTGCTAATTATAAACGCTTGTTAATAGCAAATGTGATGTAGTAACATGCAGAAATAAGAAATGGCGAAAGCGCCAGGTATCATTCAGTAAAGCATAATGTGCTAAGCACTACACCCTTCAGGTGATTTATTTTAAAAAGAAAATATTTGAAATTAAAAGCTAATATTTCTGAAACCGAAAAAAGAGCAATTAATACTGAATAGAAACTATATTGAAATGAGTACGTTAATTAATTCGTTAGTATACAGGCAGGACGTAAAATAGTGAAAAAAAGTGAAATGAACATGTTTGATCTTTTAATGAGTACCACTTAAATCA
The DNA here is from genome assembly GCF_000699045.2 of Agrilus planipennis. NCBI lineage: Eukaryota > Metazoa > Arthropoda > Insecta > Coleoptera > Buprestidae > Agrilus > Agrilus planipennis. Next base: position 756,262 of record NW_020438867.1, on the reverse strand, counting down.
AAAGTCTTGCAATTTTGTGGGTGGTAAAGGTAAATATGCTAAAAGAGAATGAAGGTATTAAGGGAAATTCTTCAATGACTACGAGTTAAATTGTGTTCTTAAAAAGATGTTCCCAGGTTTTTATAAACACTTTAAATAAAACATAAAAAAATAATTAAAAGACACTCACACATCTGATTTTGGTCGGATCACTGTCTCCATCGTTGCACTGGCATTTCAACTAACTTCCTTCAACGTCCAACTCCAGAAAGAAAAACCAGAAGCAGCTGTAATTAAACTACATATAAGTTTTCATAATCTTGATAAAGAATTACATATTTTATAAGTTTTGGATTTGATACTGAAAGGAAAATTAATTACTAGTGACTAGCCAAACAATACCTATACCAGAAAAAAAATTCTTAAGAAACACTTAATTTTATTAAAATAATAATAAATATTTTCGACAAAATTAATTATTAAACCTTCCCTTATCTAGTACGAGTTCAATTGTGTTCTTCAAAAAATGATACCAGACTTTTATAAACAGTTTAAGTAAAGTTTAATAAAAATAGTCAAAAGACACTAACCCATGTGACTTTGACTGGATCACCCTTTCCATCCTCGCAATGACATTTTAACAAACTTCCATCAACTTCTGACTCCAGGAAGAAAACCAGAAACAGCTGTAATAAAACAACATATAAGTTTTCATAATCCTAATAAACAATNTTTAAAAACAATTTAAATAAAATATAATAGAAATAATTAAAAGACACTAACCCGTGTGGTTTTGGTCGAATCACTATCTCCATCCTCGCACTGGCATTTCAAGGAACTTCCTTCAACATCGTAACTCCAGGAACGATAACCAGAATCAGCTGTAACCAAACTAAATCTTAGTTTTCATAATCCTGATAAAGAATTGTCAATTTTATAAACTTTTGAATTTGCTATAGAAAATCTACGAGAAAAATGAATTACATTTATAAATAATCTTTCATAGTACTTCGCAAATAAAATGATAAGTGTATAAAACTTTGTAATTTCTAGAAATTCTAGACTTCTGACTTGCTTTCGTGTATTTTTAGTTTTGTTTTGGTCTTGCATTTGCACATCACTACTTTAGAGTCGGAAAAACATTCGAGTAAGGAAAATTTCTGCTTTCCATCAAACTTTTTAATTTTCGTTTCAAAAACATAGCTACTGTTTAAGCCTACCGCTGGTCCATACTTTTACACTGTAGAGGCTAAGAAACCAAAAACCAGCCAGTAACCACTCAAAATTAAAACATATATATATTTTATTTTAGTTATTTCCGAAAAATATTAAGATGAATTCGTATTAAAGATATATTGCATTCGAATCTGTAATTATAGCAATAAATTTTCGAAAAAAAATCAAACTAAAAAGTTTAAAGTAAATATAAAACAATATGTATGTTAAGAGAACAAAAAATATTAGAGTTACAGCAGTTTGGGTTGAAAAAGTTTGACTGTAGGCATGTAAATCTGTGCAAAATAAAAATTTTTTGAAACATTCACTATTTTTAAGTACACTGCATATATATACATATAATTGTACCTTGGAAGGCCTTACGAATGAATGCATGTCTCAAAAAGATGAGTTTTTACGACTTGGCGTCCTTTGAGATTTTTGATCAACACGTCGAGAATTACCACAATCCAAAGTTTCAAAGTGCGATATTTCCAATTGATTCCTACAAGTTCCTTCTCCATCAGTTGGCTGTAACAATATCAAACATTAGGTAATTTATTAAAGTTGAAAATCTTTATATTTAAGCTTTTGAAATTATATTTAAAGGAACACGACATATGTAGATAAGTTGATTAAATATAAATAAATTCAAAACAAACAAATACTCATGAAAAAAAAAACAGAAAAAGGTTTTATTCCATATTTCATTTAAGGATAATTAATATTATAAGTTTCGTAACTTCGAAATAGTTATTTATACAATAAGATAGATAATTTACTTACAGTACAAACCGAAAGTTATAAAAGAAACGATGACTTTTCAGTTATACTACAATTTCTGATTAACCTAATGTCCAACTTTTGTCATGTCTCTTTCATTCGCTCATTTTACTTTAAAAATTAGTTTAAACCATTTTATTTTCGATATTAATTGCATTAGGCACCCATAGTATGTTCTTATTTCAATTTTTCTAAGCTTACCTTTCTAAATACGTTGCCTCATGAACTTAATAAAAATAGTTAAACTAATCATAATGCCCAACATTTTGTGGATTTATTTATCATACTAGTAAGGTACCAAAAAAATTCTAAAGATTCGTCAATACATTAATTGTTAATGCGTGTTACACTAATTAATTATAATCATATACATTTGTGCTTGCTCCTGTATTTATTACCAAAAAAGGTTAATTTATTCAAAGAGAAATCATTAATATTCAAAACAAATCTTTAATTTCCATTTTATATGTTTACAAAATAGGTTGTTCTCTCAGTCGACCGTTCAAGGATACAACTGTTAAAGAGAGCAAGTATTCGGAGTACAAGAGAAAGAAAATTGCGCTTGAGAAACACATCAAACTATACAACATACTGTAAAAAGGACTTAATAATCAATTAAAAAATACGAAAAATCAGCTACAACCCTTGATAATAGTATATCTCTTAAACAATCAATGAGCTTTCAACTTTCGTTATCAATTTTCGATATCAGCCTCCACATATTGCACAATACACAAATTAATGCATACTCTTTGAAATACAAGTATCAAAAAATTTAATTTATACAAAGATGAAACATTAATATTCAAAACAAATTTTTAGTTTCCATTTTATATACAAAATAGATTGTTCTCTCGGTCAATCGATCAAGCATACGACTGTTAAAGAGAGCAAGTATTCGGAGTACAAGAGAAAGAAAATTGCGCTTGAGAAACACATCAAACTATACAACATACTGTAAAAAGGACTTAATAATCAATTAAAAAATACGAAAAATCAGCTACAACCCTTGATAATAGTATATCTCTTAAACAATCAATGAGCTTTCAACTTTCGTTATCAATTTTCGATATCAGCCTCCACATATTGCACAATACACAAATTAATGCATACTCTTTGAAATACATGTATTTAAAAGTTTAATTTGTTCAAACAGAAAGCATTAATATTCAAAAGAAATTTTTAACTTCCACGATATATACAAAATGGGTTGCTCTCTCATTCGACCGTACAAGCATACAACTATTAATGAGAACAAGTATACGGAGTATAGGAGAAAGAAAACTGCGTTTGAGAAAAAGGTAAAAATATTCCTAACTGCGGAAAAAGCTTAATAATTATAAATAAAAACCCTCGATAATAAGTAGTATAGCTTTCAAACAATCAATGAGCTTTCGATTACGGCTTGTTAATTTTTGAAATCAGTCCCCATATATTACAGAATAAACAATTTGACGCATTCCCTTTATAATACAAGTATCAAAAAATTTAATTTATACAAAGATGAAACATTAATATTCAAAACAAATTTTTAGTTTCCATTTTATATACAAAATAGATTGTTCTCTCGGTCGATCCATCAAGCATACAACTGTTAAAGAGAGCAAGTATTAGGAGTACAAGAGAAAGAAAATTCTTAATTGCAGAAAGAGCTTAATTATTAATAAAAAATGCGAAAAATCAGCTGCAACTTTCCACAAAGGTATAGCTTTCGAACAATCAATGAGTGTTCAAATTTGATTGTTAATTTTTGAAATTTGCCACTCACATATTAGACAATAGACAAATTAACACATTCTCTTTATAATACACCTTCAAAAATGCTTACTTTATACAAAGATAAGGTATAAGTTTAATACAATTAGTGAGCTTTCAATTTTCGCTACAAATTTCCGAAATTAGCCACCGCCTATTACTGAATAGACAAATTAATACATTTCCTTTGTAATACAATTACAAAAAAGTTAATTTATACAAAGATAAAACATTAATTTTCAAAATAATTTTCTATTTTCCATTTTAAATGTAGCTAACAAAATGAGTTGTTCTCTCGTTCGCTACGTTTGTTAAAGAGAGCAAGTATTCGGAGTAGAAGAGAAAGAAAATTGCGCTTGAGAAATAGATAAAATAAACAGCTTAATAATAAATAAAAAATATGAAAAGTTGACTACAACCCTCGACAATGGTATAGCATTCAAACAATCGATTAGCTACACATATATTACATAGAGTAAATATGCTAATTTCCGACTTTTTAATAACAATAAACGGGAGGGGATACAAAACAACAATCAGAACTATAAGCGCAATGTTACACTTTCTTATTATGTATGTATTGATAGATGCTCAATAAAATATTCAAATAAGAATAAGGATAAACACAGCTCAATTAAGGAATGAAACACTTATCAATTAATTACCATTTTTAAAATTTAAATACATCTAAATTGTTGAAGACCTAATTTTTTCGATTTCAAAAAGTGCAAAACATTCCGTATTTAAATCAGATCCTTATCCACCAGTGAAACGCCGAAATGACCGGACTTACAGCTTCGAATTCTCGAAACTGCAAGCCCGACCATTTTGACGCTGTCACTGAGGGAGAAGGATAAATACGGAGTCGCGGTAAATTATATAAGCTAGCTATCCAGCCGCTCTTTCCGAAGCCCCAACCTCATACAATGAACTACCTAGGCGCCATCAGCAGTTCATCTGAGTGGAACAACTTACTCAAGAGACCGTATAATATACCTAAGCGTGGCTGCTAAGAGCGAGCTATATGTATTAACTAAACGGAAACAAATGGCGGTGAAATGGTTAAACTAAAAGACATTTATTCACGCCTATTA